>NW_028173171.1:124654-137154 GCF_963971535.1 Notolepis coatsorum | reverse complement strand
ATGACTGTGTATGAACGAATAATGGACTCTGTGAAGCGCTCTGAGTCAGAGCAACAGTCAGTCAGAGAAGAGCGCTATATAAATCCAATCCATTATTATTATTATTATAGATAGATAGATAGATAGATAGATAGATAGATAGATAGATAGATAGATAGATAGATAGATAGATAGATAGATAGATAGATAGATAGATAGATAGATAGATAGATAGATAGATAGATAGATAGATAGATGGATGGATGGATGGATGGATGGATGGATGGATGGATGAATGGAGGAGTGGATGAATGGAGGGATGAATGTGGGTGGATAGATGGGTGGATGGCAGTTGGAGGAGGGGGGCAGGTGGAGGGGGGGGCAGGTGGAGGGGGGCAGGTGGAGGAGGGGGGCAGGTGGAGAAGGGGGGCAGGTGGAGAAGGGGGGCAGGTGGAGGAGGGGCAGGTGGAGGAGGGGGGCAGGTGGAGGAGGGGGGCAGGTGGAGGAGGGGGGCATGTGGAGAAGGGGGGCAGGTGGAGGAGGGGGGCAGGTGGAGGAGGGGGGTAGGTGGAGGAGGGGGGCAGGTGGAGGAGGGGGTAGGTGGAGGGGGGGCAGGTGGAGGAGGGGGGCAGGTGGAGGAGGGGGGCATGTGGAGAAGGGGGGCAGGTGGAGGAGGGGGGCAGGTGGAGGAGGGCAGGTGGAGGAGGGGGGCAGGTGGAGGAGGGGGGCAGGTGGAGGAGGGGGGCAGGTGGAGGAGGGGGGTAGATGGAGGAATGCCTCTTAATCCTTCTGTGAGGTGCAGCTCAGTCTCAGGTGTCTCTGTGTGAATGGGCCTGTGTCACAATATCACAGAGAGAGAGAGAGAGAGAGAGATGACGAGAGAGAGAGAGAGAGAGAGAGAGAGAGAGAGAGAGAGAGAGAGAGAGAGACAGACAGACAGACAGACAGACAGACAGACAGACAGACAGACAGACAGACAGACAGACAGACAGACAGACAGACAGAGATAGAGAGAGACAGGGAGAGAGAAGAGAGAGAGAGAGAGAGAGAGAGAGAGAGAGAGAGAGAGAGAGAGACGAGAGAGAGAGAGGAGAGAGAGAGAGAGGGAGAGAGAGAGAGGGCGGCGGGATCTTCCCCAATATCTGGAACCAAGGACTCATAACACCGCTCCACAAAAGTGGAGACAAATTTGACCCGAACAATTACCGTGGGATCTGTGTCAACAGCAACCTTGGAAAAATCCTCTGTATGATCGTCAACCACAGACTCATATATTCCTCAGAAACAGTAATGCCCTGAGGAAAATCACAGATTGGCTTCCTACCAAATCACCGTACAACAGACCACATTCTCACTCTCAGCACCCTAATTGACAACCAAATAAATCAAAACAAATGCAAATTATACTCCTGTTTCGTTGACTTCCAAAAAGTATTCAACTCAATTTGGCACGGGGGGTCTTAGAAAGTGGCATTGGAGGGAAAACCTACAACATCATGAAGTCAATGTACACCAACAACACATGTGCTGTGAGGATTGAGGAAAAACACACAGACGTCTTTCCTCAAAGCCGTGGGGTTAGACAGGGGTGCTGTAACGGTTCCCCCGGTCCTGCTCCACAACCCCCATTTGTCCATGGACATTTTCCCCCCGGTCCTGCTCCACAACCCCCATCTGTCCATGGACATTTTATCCCCGGTCCTGCTCCACAACCCCCATCTGTCCATGGACATTTCCCATACCTGAACTACGGCTCTCAACCACCAGGTGGCCTAGTTCAGTGTATTCATCTTTGTTGTCTTGTACTTATTAATGTCCTGTCTGTCATCACTAATCTGTTGTGTGTTTCATCTGTTGTCGGGTGCTGTGCACCGTTGTCTAATTTAGTTTTGTCTTCCTTGTGTTGTATCTATGTGCCGTTTGGTCTTGTCTTGTTTTGTATATGTACCGTGTTATGTTTTCTGTTTAGTCATCTCCCAGCTGTGTGTCATTCACTAATCATCCTCTTGTCTCTAATTAGTCCTTGTACTTAAGTGTTGTTGGCCCACCACTGTTTGCTGGGTCATTACTTTTGTTTGCTGTTCATCGTCGTGAGTACTCTGTTAGTGTTGTGATTATATTGTTTTTTTGAGACCACGGTCTCTCTTTTCTTTTCCTTTTCAAAGTGTTATTTTCATATTATGCTCTGTGTGTCAATAAAGTGCACGTTATTTTGAAAGAAGCAACCAACGCCTTCCGTCTCCTATCTATCCTCTCCTCTGCCTATACTGCAATTGGGTTCCACACCACATCATGCCATCAAAATGTTCCATTCGTAACCGGGTGCAGTTTGAGTCCAACCCTCTTCAACATATACATAAATGAACTGGCAAAAACATTGGAACAAGCTGCAGCACCAGGGCCCTGTTTCTTGTACCTGGATAACTGAGTTAGCCGGATAACTTTAACTGGATAACTGAGTTAGCCGGACTTTCCGGTTCCCTGTACGTGGATTTTCCAAATCACCATGACAACAGATCCAAAAGTTTGAGCCTGGTCGAAAGCAGAGTTCAAGTTCAAGTTAGCCGGATCACGCAGAGCCACGCCCCCGCAAAGAAAGTGACAGCCCGTTTCCTGAAACTATTCCCACAGTCTACGATCTGCATTATACCATTCTGAATTACGTTTTTGTGCTCCATTCTTCCAGAGGGGGCTTTTGAAATGTAAAATAGACCCAAAATGCTGATACTAAATTCACTTTGTCCTAAATAATGCACGTTATATATACCGTGGCGACGGTGGCGCTCGCTCGTGCGATGTACACATTATGTGGTTATTTTAATTGTAACTGGGATTAAGATGTCTGATGAGATGCGCTGTTTGACGGATTTGAGAAATTGAATGAGCCGTTGACGTCACATTAATGAATGAGGATAAAGAGATAAACTTAATTCAAAACAAAGGATATTCTAAACACGGGTCTCTCGTTCATTAATGTATAAACAATGAATTTATCCCATCTGGCACAGTGGTGCAGCGGTAGTGCTCAAGCCTGCCAACCCAGCGACCGGGGTTCAAAACCTGGTGTTTCCAATATGATTTTTTTGAATATAATATTAATGATTATACGCCAAAGTAGCCTGGTTTTAAGTTAAAATATTATAAATCTACATGCATTGAGGATGTCATTCTTTATATAGCTCTCAACGTGCACCAAATTGAATTATTCCTATATTGCAAAAAGAAGGAGACGACTAGGGTCTCGAACCCCGGTCGTCTGTGTGAAAGTCAAAAGAACAACCCGTTAGACCACATTGGAGATAAGTTAAAGATTGACTATACATCAATCAATGGGTAAGAGAGCCGTATCGTAATTCTGTATAACAGTTAACTAATTATTTTCGCTAGCAAGATCTCATTTGATTATTCAATCCAGCAGGCAAGTTTAAAGAAATATAATCTGATTGATTGAGGTAATGAGGGACTTAAAATTAGCCTATAGATAACGCATTTAACTTGTCGGCGAGGCGATTGAGCCGTATTGCAATCTGTCAATAAAGTCTTAAATCAATTAATCAATCAATGCCGTTAGAGAATCAGGATCTCTGCCATCGATACGTGCTGGCTTTTCACCTAAAGCGGCCGCGCGCATTTAGCCTGAGTCGCAAGTCTGGCTTGAGTTAACGAGACTGAATCCACCTTCGTGGAACAGGAAAATCCCGGCTTCAAACATCGGGTTAACTGAAGCTGGATAATGACATCTTGATCGACTTAGTTGAACCACATACAAGAAACAGGGCCCTGGCATCCCCCTAGCAAACACAGAAGTCAAATGCCTACTGTTTGCAGATGATCTGGTGCTGTTGTCTCCAACAAAAGAAGGACTACAGCAGCACCTTGATCTTCTACACAAATTCTCCCAGACCTGGGCACTGACAGTAAATCTAACCAAAACAAAAGTTATGATATTCCAAAAAAAGACCCAGCCTACAACAACACAAACACAAATTCCTCCTAGACACAATTGCCCTAGAACAGTGGTTCCCAAAGTCGGGGTTGCGACCCAAAGGTGGGCCGCGAGCAGCCACGGGTGGGCCGCGAGATGATTAAAAAAAAAAAAAAAAAAAAAATTGTCAGGCCACTGAACTTAGAAGCAGGCCAGGACAGTGTTTCTAGTTGTATTCTAAAATTATATTTTATTGTATTCTAAAATGTGACTATATGGTTTTATATTAACTTAATAAATAAACAAAAACGAAAAATCTACTTATTTCAACGAACATTTCAAACTAAATAACAGATTATGCACATAAAACGCTGAAAACAACCGAAGCAACAATAGTATTTTAATGAGGCTATTATTATTATCATTATTATTTTGCAACAAGTTAGCCCTCTCATAAATAGCACATATAAATGAATAACTAACTTGAACTAACTTAATAGGATTGAAGTGATATTTGGCTTAAAAAATCGGTCGCATGGCAAAAAAAAAAAAAAAAAAAAAAAGCCAGACGATGTGCATTGGGCCGCGGCTCTCTGACGCCTTATTTTCTGGGCCCCGGCCTGAAAAGTTTGGGAACCCCTGCCCTAGAACACACAAAAAACAACACCTATCTCGGCCTAAACATCAGTGCTACAGGGAACTTCAACCAAGCTGTGAACGACCTGAGAGACAAAGCAATCCAGGCTTTTTATGCTATCAAAAGGAACATCAAGCTAGACATTCCAATTCAAATCTGGCTCAAAATATTAGACCCCGTCATAGAACCCATTTCCCTGTATGGTTGCGAGGTCTGGGGCCCACTTGCAAACCAAGACTTCACCAAATGGGACAAACACCAAATTGAGACTCTGCATGCAGAATTTTGCAAATCCATTATCCACACCCAGACCACGTGAGCGGATCGGCGCGGCCGAGAAATCCGCTCTTCGCTCTTTAAAGCTTGGTCCGCTCCGCTAATCACTCATGTTGACCCCGCCCCCAAGTCGCTCTCCGCTCGCTCCCCGCTCACCTTGAATCGAGCGCTCCCCGCTCCCCGCGCCAGATCGCTCTGCAGTTTTTTTTCTTCTTTTTTTGGAGCATGGTGTAAATGAGCTCAAACTACAACAGTCTACACCCCCTGGGCCCCTTAACAATTGTTTGTATTGAGCCGCATTGTAATTGTAGCCATTCTGCAATGTTAAATAACGTTGTTTATCCATTCACTATCTCTATTAAGCGATGATAGGCTAGCCGAGCCACAATGCTATGGTCGCTGCCATTAACGTTAGCATGTAAGCTAACGTCAACAACAATGGCGTCAATATACTTTTTCTAACTGGAGTGAGTGTGGGCGTCTCTACAGTGACAAAGCCTGAACGAACAGCCTATCACAGGTTCACCCTTCTCATTGGTTGAAAATGGCCTTCATGTTTGTACATCGCCATCTGTTGCTTTGGCATTGTACTGCATGTATATATTACATCAGTGTTAAACCACTGTGAGCGGCCTGGAGTGGATTGGAGCGGAGGAGAACTCTCGCTCCGGACGTCGCGCAGACTCATTTTAAAACCCACTCCTCGCTCACGTCAAAACCGGCCGCTCCGCGCCCCGCGCCGCTCACGCTCCGATCCGCTCACATGCACTGTCCACACCCAATAATAATAATAATAATAATAATGACTTGCATTTATATAGCGTTTTTCTAGACACTCAAAGCGCTTTACAATGTAGGGTGGAAATTGCCTCCTTCACCACCACTGGTAGCACCCGACCTTGGGCTGTGCAGGCTCAATGGCTGCCATACACTGACCCCCGGCACACATCACACTACACAATGGCTGAACGGCTCAGGAGACAGGGATTGATATCAGCCAATTAAGGGGAAGGGATGATTAGGTGGCCTTGATGTCAGAGACCTGATTGGGAATTTGGCCAGGAACGTCAGGGAACCCCCTACTCTTTGCGATAGGCGTCATGGGTTCTTTAACGACCGAGATTCAGTCAGGACCTCGGTTTAGTGTCTCATCCGAAGGACGGCACACGCATAAACGTAACAGGGGCATTGTTACTGACAAGTCCAGAGGACAGAGTGCCCCCTGCTGGACAACAACACCACTTTCCGACAGCAGCCTTGACCGGGGCTCAAACCGGTGATCTTCCGATCATCAGTCCGGAGCTCTACTCATGTAGCCACACTGCCGGACACTAGAAAACACCAAATATTGAACACAGAGCAGAACTAGGAAGATACCCACTAATTATCAAAATCCTTGTTAAAATTAAAACACTGGATTTACGGCAGCATGGCGTGCCTATCATTGAAAATAATGATCAAGAATAGAATATGGATATCAAAAAGGCACTCTAGAGTCCCTGAAATGCCCTCTTGTGAAGAGCCTCATTGATTTGATCCTGGAAGTGAATGGAATAGGGAACAGTCCTCCAAAATAGTCCTTCGAATCCAGCTCACAGCTCCGGGGTTGTCACCAGCTTGGCTGGCCGTCTGCACTAATACAATTGGCTGTATTAGAGGGTGGGAGAAGCTGGCGGGGTGGGTCCGGGTCGTTGTAAACAGCGACTCCTACAGTTCGGTCGGGGCGCCTGCTAAGCGCGGATAGGACTCGAGGGGGATAGTGTGGTCCTCCCACACGCTACGCCCTCTCGATGAGAATCCGCGCTGCCAGGTGAAAAGAAGCGGTGATTGGCTGGACGTGTGTCGGAGGAAGCACGTGGTAGCCTCCACTCTCCCAGATGATCTGACTGTGGGGGGTAAGTGCGCAGCGACCAGGAAGGGACTGGGAATTGGCATACGACTAACATTGGGATGGGAGAAAAATCGGAGGAAAAATGTAGGGAAAAAAAAAAAAAAAAAAAAAAAAAAAAAATGTCTGTATTATTAACGAAAACCTCGCCAGCGCCTATATACTGAGCCCAGGAGGCCGATATAGCAGTTCAACAGGTGCGCACCTATAAAATGCTGTTGTTTTGTTTCTTTTGTCTACTACAGACGGTAAAAGATTGATTGTGGTTAGACTGGTTAGTATTATTTCAGTTTTAGTATTACACGGTTCTGGTAAGGCTCAGCCCCACAGGGTAAGCTTTGTATATGGTCTTGTCAGAGGAGGAAAGACAAGTAGAGGTTTCTGCAGTCTCTCATTTGGGGAGGGGCCGGCAGGGGGGTCTTGGGATGTTTTGCGTTTTGTGTTTGTATCCTTGTTTTCTTTTGTGTTTCTTGTTCATGTCTTTAATGATGCATTGTTCTTATAGAGGGTTACTGTCAATTAAGTTGCTCTGTGCTTGGGCTGTCTGTGACCAGGAGGTAATTATGTCTTGTTTTACACCACGGTATGGCTGTACCTAATCCTAATAAATTGCGGGGGGCAACTACAAAATTTACAACATGGAACACTAAAGGGATTAATCACCCAGTGAAACGCAGTAAAATATTTGCACACAAAACTGCGAACAGATATAGCCTTTTTAACTGAAACACATTTGCTTAATAAGAATCATAATATGCTGAAGAGGGGGGGCTTCTCGCAGATTTTTCATTCCAAATTTGATGCCAAATTCCGTGGTACAGCCATTCTTATTCATAGAGATGTGCAGTTTACACAATCAAAGGTGATATCGGGCAGCGATGGTCGCTATATTCTCGTTCAGGGACACCTGTTTAATATACCGGTGGTACTGGCATGTGTCTACGCTCCTAACTGGGACAATGCTAAATTTTTTCGTGATTTGTTTTCTCTGCTTCCAGACTTGAATAGTCATCACTTGATTTTGGGGGGAGATCTAAATACAGTCCTATATCCCCTGCTGGACAGATCCAGACCAACACCTGGAACATTGAGTAAATCAGCAGAGACTATTAATGCTTTTCTACAGGCATACGGAGTGATTGACGCATGGAGGTACAAACACCCAGGGTCCAGACAATATAGCTTCTTCTCAGCAGCACATCAGTCCTATAGCAGGATTGATTATCTTCTACTCGATAAAAGGCTCCTCCCATTTCTTAAGTCAAGCGATTGTGAGAGTATTGTTATCTCAGATCACGGCCCAGTTACAATGGCACTGGGATTTCCAAATAATGAACCCCCACAAAGAATATGGCGGCTGAACTCATGCTTATTGTCGAATGAAAAGTTTGTTGATTTTATTAACTTCCAAATATATTTTTTCATAGAAACTAACAAACATCCGGACACAAGACACTGTAACTTCTGGGAAGCGATGAAAGCATACTTGCGGGGCCAGATAATATCTTTTAATGCCGGTCTGAATAAGAGACGCTCAACGCGCCTTAATGAACTGACTTCCCTATTAAAAGATATTGACCATAAACACTCAGCCTCACCATCCACTGACCTCTACAAGGAGAGAATTACTCTGCAGACAGAATTTGACATCCTGTCCACTGTGGCAGTGGAGGAGCTTCACCTTAGATCTCGCCAGGAGTTTTATGAACATGGGGAACGAGCTAGCAAATTGCTATGTCACCAGCTAAGACAGTCTGCAGAGGCCGGACTTATTGCCGAGATTGACACTTCAGATGGAATAGCTACCGATCAAAAAATCATCAACAACCAATTTAAGGAGTTCTATGAGACCCTTTACACCTCTGAGAAGAGGGAGGATATACAGATGGCACAGTTTCTCGATGATCTTGATTTGCAGACCTTAAGTGACCAGGATAGGTCTGATCTTGACCGCAATATCTCTGTGGCTGAAATTGATCAAGCTATCAGGAAGATGAAGGGTGGCAAAGCCCCAGGGCCGGACCGCTTCCCAATAGAATTTTTTAAAACATTCTCTCTCAAACGAATTCCTATTTTAAAAGATGTCTATGCAGAGGCACTGGAACGGGAGTCACTCCCACCCACAATGACGCAGGCCACAATTTCAGTCCTTCTTAAAAAAGGAAAAGCCCTCTGAAGTGTGAATCATATCGGCCAATCAGTTTGCTTTGCTGCGATTATAAGATTTTAACCAAAGTTTTAGCCAGTAGACTGGAGTCAGTTATCCATACAGTGGTACACCCGGATCAAACAGGCTTTATTCTGGAGCGTCAGCTCTTTGGTAACATACGTAGGCTGTTCAATATCATATACTCTCCTGAAGCCCCGCCCACAGCAGAGGTTCTGTTATCTCTCGATGCTCAGAAAGCATTTGATCGCATTGAATATGAATATCTTTTCACAACTCTAGAGAGGTTTGGGTTTGGGCCCATTTTCCTCGCTTGGATTAGGGTCTTGTATGTTTCACCACAGGCCTCGGTCCGAACCAATAAGACTATTTCCAAATACTTTCAGATAGGGAGGGGCACTAGACAGGGTTGCGGATTGAGTCCCTTATTGTTCGATCTCGCCATTGAACCACTGGCGGTCGCTCTGAGGAGTGATGTGGGCCTCGCAGGTATCTCTAGGGGCGGCCAAACGCATATACTATCACTTTATGCAGATGACCTGATCCTGTACCTGTCCGATCCCCATGTTTCCATCCCGAAGGCACTGGATATTATCTCAAACTTTGGCAAGTTCTCAGGATACAAAATTAACGTCTCTAAGAGCCTGTTGTTTCCGGTTAATGATTTAGCTCGAAAGATGTCGTTCGGGGCATACCCACTGAAGATAATATCTGAGTCTTTTACATACCTGGGAGTGACTGTGACACGCAAGTATAGGGATTTATTTAAGCTAAACCTTAAGGCTAAACAAGATCTTGCTCGCTGGTCAACACTTCCCCTATCACTAGCCGGCAGGATTAACTCAATTAAGATGACAATTATGCCCAGGTTCCTATTTTTGTTTCAAACAGTGCCCGTCTTTATCCCCAAATCCTTTTTCAAATAATTAGACACATTTATTACAACCTTTATCTGGAATAAGACCACCCCGCGTATTAGAAGGGCATTCCTGGAAAGACCGAAAGAGGATGGAGGATTAGCACTCCCAAATTCTCTACAATTCTATTGGGCGGCAAACATCCACAAATTGACATATTGGATGGCTGCATCACATGGGGGAGGCGGAATGGTGTGGGTTGACATGGAACAACACTCCGCCCACCCGGTATCGCTATCCTCACTAGTGTGTGCTCCACTGCCACTCAGTAAAAAGCACCTCACAAATAACCCCATGGTGATTGGCTCACTCCGTATATGGGCACAGTTTAGGACTCACTTTAAATATAAACAAGCCTCACCCTGTCTCCCAATTGCATCTAATGCACTTTTTACGCCCTCACTCATGGATGCAGCATTCAAAACATGGGCCGGAAAGGGGCTAAAGAAGGTGAAGGACCTGTTTAAAGAAGGGCTTTTCATGTCCTTTGAACAGTTGGTAGGTGGGTATGACATCCCCCGCTCACATTTCTTTAGATATCTACAGGTGCGGGGTTTTGTAAAGAAATATTTTGCTTCTTTTCCTGTACTTCAACCAGACAGGTGGCTGGATAAGTGGCTGGAGGGAGACCCAAAACAGAAGAGGATAGTGAGTTCACTATACAGTGATATCCAAGAGATGGCATCCCCATCACTGGACCGCAGGGAGTCATGTGGTAAGGATATGGGACTTGAAATCCCTGAAGATTCTTGGCAATTGGCAATTAAAAGAATACATTCATCATCTGTCTGCATCAGACATGGATTACTCCAATTCAAGGTATTTCATAGACTACACCTCTCTAAGAGCAGACTTGCCGAGATCTACCCGGATGTGGATCCCACCTGCCCCAGGTGCCATCAGGCTCCAGCCACTCTCTGCCATATGTTCTGGTCATGCCCATCACTATCCCGATTCTGGCTTTCTGTTTTTGAAACATTTTCATTCATGTGTGACAGGGAGATCAGCCCCAACCACTTGGTTGCAGTTTTTGGAGTGCTCCCTGGCGAAATCAGGGTATCTGTCGCTCAAACAGATGCTGTGGCCTTCTCCTCTTTGTTGGCTAGACGCCTTATTTTGCTTAATTGGAAGTCAGCCATCCCTCCATCACATCGACGCTGGGTCGAAGATGTGATGGCACACCTAAAACTTGAGAGACTTAAATACTCCACCATGGGCTCTACCCAGAAATTCTTCCACGTTTGGCAGCCATTTCTGGATTATTTCAATCTAAAATTCCCGGCAGAGGATGCTCAGGCATAGGATAGGCAATTTCTATATGGCAAGTGACAACCTCTATGGGAACAATGCAATTTTCTTTGATTATTTTTACTATTTTTATTTTATTTTTGTCTACTTTATTTTTCATTTATTTTAGGTATTGTGCGGTTATATGTAGTCATGTATTGTATGTATGTTTGTACGTATGTATATAATGTTGTTGAATGTTTAGAAAACCAATAAAAACAATTTAAATAAATAATTATCAAAATCCAAAAAAGAGTATTTAAATTCTATAATCACCTAAAAGAAAGTGACTCAGACACACTCCATAACAAGGACCTCACCTACAGAGAGACCCTTGAGAGATGCCCGCTCAGCCAGTTGGTTCTGGGACTCTGCTCATAAATACAAGCAGAGCCACAGACAGAAACCACACTGGACTAAACCAAATTATAAGAAAACAAAAAGAAAACAATTTGACACATTGGAAAGAATCAACCCAAAAAACAGAGCAAATTGAAATGCTATTTGGCCCTAAACAGAGAGTACACAGTGGCAGAATACCTGAGCACTGTGACTGACCCAAAACTAAGAAGATCCTTGACTAGGTACAGACTCAGCGAGCACAGCCTAGCCATCGAGAAAGGCCGCCATAGGCAGACCTGGCTCCCAAGAGAAGACAGACTATGCACCCACTGCACACAAGATGGGGTGGAAACCGAGCTCCACTTCTTAACAACCTAGACATCAGAGACATATACTTCCCAACAAATTGCAAACACCCAAAGAGACTTTGAAAACATGACAAATAACGCAAAACTCCCATACCTACTGGGTGCAATTCAACAATGTGCAAACACAGCAGCAAGATCTGTGGGCTGCTGTGACAAGAAAAGGACATCCAACAGAATACAACCAGCATAAATGTCAATCACACAAATAATTCCTTCTGTTCTGTACTGATTTCTTCTGATTTCTCTGTTTGATTGTTTTACTGTGTTTTGTTTTGCTTTGGCAATGTAAACGTTTGTTTCCCTTGTCAATGAAGCCCTTTTGAATTTAATTGAATTAAATAGAATTGAATTGAAATTGAGAGACAGAGAGAGAGAGAGAGAGAGAGAGAGAGAGAGAGAGAGAGAGAGAGAGAGAGAGAGAGAGGAGGAGAGAGAGAGAGAGAGAGAATTGAATTGAATTGAATTGAATTGAGAGAGAGAGAGAGAGAGAGAGAGAGACAGAGAGAGAGAGAGAGAGATAGAGAGAGACAGAGAGAGACAGAGAGAGAGAGAGACAGAGAGAGAGGGAGAGAGAGACAGAGAGAGAGAGACAGAGAGAGAGACTATGTAGAGAAGGAGGTACAACAGGAAGGTGTATATGATTATAACTGTGTTCATAAGAAAAGGAGAATGAAAGTTAAATTAATTGTCTGTCTGTCTGTCTGTCTGTCTGTC
>NW_028173171.1:74444-119444 GCF_963971535.1 Notolepis coatsorum | reverse complement strand
GGGCGGATGGTTGCCGGTTGGTCCCACAGGACCGGGGGAAGTGTTACAGCAACGTGGTGTTTAGTCTTTTACACATTTCACATGCATTTATGCCGTGGTAGGTGTAGAAGGATCTCAGCTAAGACGTATCAATACGACAAGGTTAGGGCCGGGTTATCTAGGTCAGGGGTGGGCGACTTCAGATAGTGGGGCCCGGTCGCGTAGCAACGAAGTGGACAGACAGAGAGACGAAGCGAGTTGCACAGAGCTCAAGGTTGGATAGCATTCCTGAAATTAAGAGAGCGAAAGAAATAGATAGAAAGATATTTTCTTAGTTTTTTAAGACATTTGTTTTTCCTAGTTAGAAGATGTAGAGCAGAGGGGTCTTGAGGGTGTGTAGTTAGAAGATGTAGAGCGTAGGGGTCTTGAGGGTGTGTAGTTAGAAGATGCAGAGCGTAGGGGTCTTGAGGGTGTGTAGTTAGAAGATGTAGAGCGTAGGGGTCTTGAGGGTGTGTAGTTATAAGATGCAGAGCGTAGGGGTCTTGAGGGTGTGCAGTTAGAAGATTCAGAGCGTAGGGGTCTTGAGGGTGTGTAGTTAGAAGATGCAGAGCGTAGGGGTCTTGAGTGGTGTAGTTAGAAGATAGAGTGTAGGGGTCTTGAGGGTGTGTAGTTAGAAGATGCAGAGTGTGGGGGTCTTGAGGGTGTGTAGTTAGAAGATGCAGAGCATAGGGGTCTTGAGGGTGTGTAGTTAGAAGATGCAGAGCGTAGGGGTCTTGAGGGTGTGTAGTTAGAAGATGCAGAGCATGGGGGTCTTGAGGGTGTGTAGTTAGAAGATGCAGAGCATGGGGGTCTTGAGGGTGTGTAGTTAGAAGATGCAGAGCGTAGGGGTCTTGAGGGTGTGTAGTTAGAAGATGCAGAGCGTGGGGGTCTTGAGGGTGTGTAGTTAGAAGATGCAGAGCGTAGGGGTCTTGAGGGTGTGTAGTTAGAAGATGTAGAGCGTAGGGGTCTTGAGGGTGTGTAGTTAGAAGATATAGAGCGTAGGGGTCTTGAGGGTGTGTAGTTATAAGATGCAGAGCGTAGGGGTCTTGAGGGTGTGCAGTTAGAAGATTCAGAGCGTAGGGGTCTTGAGGGTGTGTAGTTAGAAGATGCAGAGCGTAGGGGTCTTGAGTGGTGTAGTTAGAAGATGTAGAGCGGAGAGGTCTTGAGGGTGTGTAGTTAGAAGATGCAGAGCATAGGGGTCTTGAGGGTGTGTAGTTAGAAGATGTAGAGCGTAGGGGTCTTGAGGGTGTGTAGTTAGAAGATATAGAGCGTAGGGGTCTTGAGGGTGTGTAGTTATAAGATGCAGAGCGTAGGGGTCTTGAGGGTGTGCAGTTAGAAGATTCAGAGCGTAGGGGTCTTGAGGGTGTGTAGTTAGAAGATGCAGAGCGTAGGGGTCTTGAGTGGTGTAGTTAGAAGATGTAGAGCGGAGAGGTCTTGAGGGTGTGTAGTTAGAAGATGCAGAGCATGGGGGTCTTGAGTGGTGTAGTTAGAAGATAGAGTGTAGGGGTCTTGAGGGTGTGTAGTTAGAAGATGCAGAGTGTGGGGGTCTTGAGGGTGTGTAGTTAGAAGATGCAGAGCATAGGGGTCTTGAGGGTGTGTAGTTAGAAGATGCAGAGCGTAGGGGTCTTGAGGGTGTGTAGTTAGAAGATGCAGAGCATGGGGGTCTTGAGGGTGTGTAGTTAGAAGATGCAGAGCGTAGGGGTCTTGAGGGTGTGTAGTTAGAAGATGCAGAGCGTGGGGGTCTTGAGGGTGTGTAGGTAGAAGATGCAGAGCGTAGGGGTCTTGAGGGTGTGTAGTTAGAAGATGCAGAGCGTAGGGGTCTTGAGGGTGTGTAGTTAGAAGATGCAGAGCGTAGGGGTCTTGAGGGTGTCAGTTGACAGGTCCAGGAGAATCAAGACAGAGGAGAGCCCGTTCGTTCTTGTTAAGTGAAGATTCTCTGTGACCGCTATGAGGGTCGTCTCTGTGGAGTGACCAGTCTTGAAGCCTGACTGATCTGGGGTCCAGGAGGTCATTCTGAAATAGATAATCAGTAAGCTGGTTGGTTAGAGAGGAAAGAGAGAAGAAGAGAGTTATCTATTATAGAGTTATCTACGATGGTGGGGTTCACGGTTGTTGTTTTTTATGAGCGGTGTGGGGGCGCTTGTTTTAGGGAGGTGGGAACCACCCCAGAGTTAAGAGAGGAGTCGATGGTTGCAGTTAGCGATGGGAGGATGTGTGATGCTGTGGTCTAGAGAGAGGAGTGGGGAGGGTATTGGGTCCAGCTGGCATGTAGTGGGACGGTTCCACGTCATCACCAGTGTCAGAACTTTGGCATCTCTAATGTGAGAGAAAGATGACACAATTCCTGTTTCAGCACATGGAGAGGGTGGAGGGGGGGGGGGGGGGGGGGGTTTGGGAGAAGCAGCTGTCGGTGTTCTCTACCTTTTTCTCAAAGAAGGTGGCAAAGGCCTCCACAGAGACAGGGGGGTGGAGGAGGAGGCAGGGCATGGTGGCATGCAGTTTGTGGAGCTTCTTAGCTTAGCTCAATCGTATAGTGAAAGAAAGATGCTTTGGCAGTATAGTAATGTTTTCGGAGAGAGTGCTGACAAGAGGTCATGATGTCACTGGTGAGGCGGTTCGTTCTGCACTTCCTCTCTGCCGCTCTCAGGCTCTGTCTTTCTTCTCCACTCGCATCCGTCAGCCGTGGTCTGGGTGGGGAGCGGCTGGCCGGCTTCTTGGCGAGGCGACGGAGCCTGTCGAAGGAGGGCTGATGGGAGAGCAGCAGAGGACGTCTCACTCTCGAGGGTAGAGTGGACAGGACGTCAGAGGAGGGAGGGAGGGAGGGGTGGAGGGGAGCGTGGGTTATGTCTGAATGAGACAGTGAGTCGGAGTGGGTGGTTTGGGGTTTAGCGTGAGAAGAACTCACTCACCCCTTCCCCTATCATCCTATACACGTCAATACGTAGATTCAAGATTGACGGTTCAAGATTGTTTGTTGTCATGTGCACAGTTAACCCCTTGAGCTTACCCCACATTTTGCATAAAACGCCTGACGATTGCATACCCAAAGTAATTTGAAATTTATTATACTTATTATATTATATGATATATATATTATATATATTATACTTATAGCACATGCATGAGTCTGGTCTCTTTTGAAAGGTAACATTCTGAAGTTTCTTACACAATAAAGAAAAATCACTTTGAGTGCTAATGTAATAGAGAAACAGAGGTTTCAAATATTTGCTCCTTACTCTTGTGTTGACCTGTCACCAGATGCCCGTCTCTGGGTTCCAGCTGAGAGGTAGGAGCTGGAAAACACAAGGTTTCCATATCCTGAGGTCTTATAGTCATAGTTTATAAAAAGGTTTGCTGATCATTTTGGGTGGCATGCCAAATTTTCTCAGCCTTCTTAGGAAGTCGTTGCTGGGATTTATTGATGATCTGTTGGGTGTCCTGATGTACTGTAGATTCAGAGGAATTTAAAGTTTTCACCCTGTCCACCTCTGTCTCACCTATGTACAGAGGTGTGTGTTGAGTTAAAACTCATGAGTGGAGCATGTCAAGACACCTCAGACAACTACCAACTACATCTCCCAGAGTGCATCAGCTGCAAGATGGCTGCCGTTGGCTGATTGAACAGCTGTTAAAGGCTGGTGGTGGAGACACTCACAGAACAAGCAAACAAAGCAAGCTGAAGGTGGTGGAGACACTCACAGAACAAGCAAACAAAGCAAGCTGAAGGTCGACCCAAGGAGCTCTACCCCCAAAGACGCCAATGGTCGGTTATGTTCTACTTATTCTACTGTTTATTTATACTTCTGCTTAAATGTGGTTAAAATCAGGCTAATTCAATTGTGTGTTTAGTAGCTCCAACTGTTTCAGTCTACACATTCACTTGCTTGAGAGTTGGTTTTCATTTATGTTTAAAAGTATCTTTACAAGTTAAGACCAAGTTAGAAATGTTAAAATGATTTAAGAATTTGAAAGACTACTAAAAAGGTCGACAACTCATGTTTAAAGGTTTAAAATGCCTTGTTCAATCAGAGCTGATCTACAAGCTTAAAGTTTAGCTATATTTCTTCACTTATTCAATTTAAAATACCAAATGTTTACTTGACTTGAATCAAATGTTTACTAAACTTGAATCATTTATTAAAGGTTACAATTCAGAAATGATTAATTGAAAATTACTTTAATAATTGGGTTAAAATGTCGAGTTAATTTAAGACTGTGTTAAAATGTCGACTTTATAAGGTAATTTAATACTTAACATTTTGGCATTCATTGTGTAAACACTATCGTTAAAAGACGTTTGATTATTTAAAATATATATTTAATGTTTAAAATCAACCATGTTTAAAAAGAACTTATTGGTTTGAAAAGATGGTTATTGTTGTTTATTGTTTATTGCATTGTTAAAACCTTTTTCTTTGTTTTCGAAGGTTTCAACCTATATGAAGAACCAACCAGTCAAGAATCAACTGCAACTAAAACTGTTGAAAATAAAAATTGACTTGGAGTTGGAACTTGGAGTTGTTTCCTTATGTCCTTTGGAGTGGAAAGCAAGAGTTGACTTTACAGTTGAAAACCAAGTGCTAGCAGTGGAGGACGAGGATAAAACTGCTTCGACCCAATACTGCTGACACGGAAGGGAAAGATGGCTGAAGATATGGCGGAGGTCAAAGAACTAAAGAAGGAGAGGACCACAGCAAAACGCCGCTTCACCAAACAAGCCAACCACATTGCCAGAGGAGCAGACACCATGCTGCGATCCGAGCTGATGGATGAGTTCAGCACACTCTCACTCTGTTATAGAGCCGTGCTTGAGGCAAATGATGAATTCAGGTTTGGGCTGGAGGCTGAAGTAAAACCTGAGGATGAAGGGCTTGACGAGAAGGAAGAGGACGACCTCAAACATACTTCAAAAGAAGCCGAAACAAAGATGGGAGAGATCAAAGACATTGTGCAGCTAATCCTGTGGTCCAAATATGGAAAACATGAGCTGGAAACAGCTATTGATGGAGCTGAGAAAGTAAGTGAAGCAGCAGGAACTGTGCCAGTGAGGACTGAATCCTTAGAGTGCTATGAACAGCACCTAATGCTCTCAGACGAGATGGGAGACAAGGCCATCTCTATAATGTCCACGTGGGAGAAATGGATACCTGACGAATCCAGAGATGAACTAAATGCGAGGCTCAAGAAGCTAGAAGACACCCTTCTCAGGCTGAAGATGAGGAAACCTCAGTTTACATCTGCACGCAGCCTGAGGAATGCTGAGCAAGGCACAGGAGTTGCACCACACCATCCGACGACACCGTTGGTGAGGATAAAGCCAACCACCCTACCTACCTTCTCTGGAAATAAGAGAGAATATCACAGATGGAGAAAAGATTGGGAAAGCCTGCAAAGGCAGGGAGAGCCATCCGGATCCCCTGAAGTTAAAAAGATCCAGCTCTTGGACAGCGTGGAGGAGAAAATCTCCAAAGAACTCAGACTTTCTACCTACACTACAGCCAGAGACATTTTCAGAGTCTTAGAGAACAGGCATGGAAATAAATCAAGCATCACTGTGGAAATCCTTGAAGAGCTCGACAGGATACCATATGTAAAAGGAAACCAGCCAAGAAAGGTCATCGACCTTATACAAACTGTGGAGAAGGCTCTGTCAGATCTCACTGAATTGGGCAACTCTGGGGCCATGAACAACGCACTTGTGATCAAATCAATTGAAAGCAAGTTACCTGACTTTATCAAGAGAGACTGGTTGATGTTCATGGTAGATCCCAGCAGCAATGTCACAGCAGAGAACCATTTTGACATGCTCTTGAAATATTTGAAGAACCAGGAAGACGTACTGGAGAGGCTTGATCAACTAAGAATTGTGGAGAAGACTGACAAGCCAGATCGCCCGGACAAAAAGAATGAAAGAAAGTTTGCCTCGACAAAGAACACAAAGAGACTAGAGCTTGACGTATGTGTTGTCTGTGGCGACAGTGGACATAACCACAAACTGTTCTTTTGCCGGAAGTTCAAGGGACTGAAGCTTTCGGAGAAGACGGCTGCCTTGAAGAAGCTGGGAGCATGCAGGAAATGTCTCGGATGCCATGACGGAACTGCATACTGCAGAGAGACATTCCTATGCAGACTGTAAGAAGGGAGGAAATGCTGCAGACCACCACTATATCCTCTGCCCAAAAGGAGAATTCAAGCCTCGATGGGAAGAAGGAAGAGGTGGAAGAGACGGCAACAAAGGCAAACTCACAGAGGAACAAGAGTCGTTCTTGTCTGAACTCTCCTCTGAAATGGCAGATCGAGGCAGAAGGGCTTTTACTAACAAAACTACAGTGGCACTCAAAACCTCCGGCCAGTCTTAACTACTGCGAAGAAATGGTCTCGCCGAGCTTCCTGTCATCATGATGCTGATGAAAGTCACTGCAAACGCTGGTCAGAAAATTGGGACATTGATTGACCTAGCGTCAGATACAAACTACATCACCCATAAGGCTGCTGAAAGACTTGGGTTGAGAAGAGAGAAGATAACATTGATTGTGCATGGGGTTGGAGGAATGGCCATGAAGGTGGACACTCAGAGATACCTCCTCAAAGTTAGAGTGAAGACTCCTACAGGCACTGAAAGAGCCCACAAACTAGTCTGCTACGGCCTAGATGAAATCGCCAAGGTCCATCAAGTGATTCAACCAGAGAGGTTGCAAAGGTTTTTCCCGGAGGTCAAGCTTGAAGAGCTGGAAAGGCCAGAAGAGGTTGAACTACTCATAAGCCACCGAGAGGGAAGACTTGCTCCCCAAAGAGTAAAAGTAGTTGGAGACCTTGTCTTATGGGAGAGTCCACTGGGGAAGACGGTGGGCGGAGCACATCCTGATCTGCATGAAGAGGTGGACGTGGAAGCATATGAATCAAGAACTCACTTTGCTCGCTCCATGAGAACAGCAGCAGTCAAATATCAAGAGACATTCACAGTTGCCAGTAACCGTGAGTTCCTTGAGTGGTGGCACTGGGACAGCATCGGAGCTGCATGTGAACCAAAATGTGGAGGATGTCGCTGTGGAAACTGTCCACCAGGAGGAAAAGAAATGACCCTGGCAGAGGAGAGGGAGTATGAAATCATTAAAGGAGGCCTCACCTACAAAGAGGAGGATGCTCACACCCCATCTCCACACTGGGATGCAAAATATCCTTGGACCGTAGATCCTGTCTCTCTCCCCTACAACAAAAGTGCAGTCCAGGCCTGCTTCTTAAGGATGGAAAAACAACTGAGCAAAGAACCAGACTGGAAAGTCGCATACACAACCCAAATCCAGGAAATGGTCGAACGAGGAGCAGCCATAAAACTCACCGATGACATCATTGACAAGTGGACTGGACCAGTGTGGTATGTGAGCCACCTGGTGGCGCCAAACCCCCATTCAGTGACAACACCAGTTCGTATTGTCTGGAACAGCAGCCAGAAGTACAAAGGCGTGAGCATGAATGACATCCTTCTTAAGGGACCAGATGTACTCAACCCTATTAGAGCTGTACTGCTACGGTTCAGAGAAGGTGTGCATGCAGCTCTAGGAGACATAAAGAAGATGTACAACTCTGTGTGGCTGGAGCAGCGTGAGATGCATCTACACAGATTCCTCTGGAGAGACAGCCCAGAAGAGGAGATCAGTAAATATGCAATCACCAGAGTCAACATCGGGGACAAACCTGCTGGTTGCATCGCTCAGTTGGCTATGAGAGAAACGGCGAGCCTGCCCAGCTTTGTTCACTTGGAAGATGAACGCAGAGTCATTGAAGAGGACAGTTATGTGGACGACCTCTTGACCTCCCACAATAACCTGGATCAACTCGACAAAATCACTGCAAAAGTTGAAGAGATTTTGGGAGCTGGAGGCTTCTTCCTCAAACCATGGGTCCGGTCAGGGCAAAGTGGGAGGAAAGGAACAGAGAAGGAAGTCCTAGAAGAGGAACAAGGGAAAACCTTCATTCTCCCAAATCAAATGAGGGAAGAAGACAACAAAGCTCTAGGCATCGGCTACCAAGTGGACGAAGACAAGCTCTACATGTTGACCTCTGTTAACTTTTCCAAAAGAAAGAAGAAAATGAGAGTTGGCAAAGATCTCCTCAAAGAAGAGGTGAGAACCGAAACACCAAACCCACTGACTAGAAGGGCTCTCTTAAGCCAAGTAGCCGGGCTGTACGACCCAATTGGCCTAGTAGCACCGGTCAAGCAGAAGGGAGCAATTCTTGTCAGAAAGGCATTCCAAGAGGGAGGAGGTGGCAAGCTGACCCAAGAAACCTGGGACAAACCACTCTCGGAAAGCATCAGAGAAGAAGCCATACAGCTTTTTGAAGAATATGTACAGCTTGGTCAGGTGAAATTCTACAGAAGCCTCACACCAGCTGACTGGAAAGGAAACCCTTGGGGCATCACATTCTCTGATGGAAGTGACAAAACCTTTGGAGCTGTGATGTACTTAAGGTGGGAAACATGTCATGGCATTGAAGTTCGGTTCGTGGAATCAAAAGCCAAACTGACACCTCTGGATCAAAAGGGAGAAGCTGTAAAAGCTGAGATCTGTGGAGCAGTCTTCGCAGCCAGAATCAGGAAGTATGTGGAAAAGCATGCTCGAATGAAGATCGAGAAATGGTTCCATCTGCTGGACAGTCAGACGGTCCTTGGGGCAATCCAGAGAGACAGTTATGGGTACCAAAGCTTCTTTGCCAACAGAGTGGGTGAAATCCAAAAGACTGCACCAGTGCAGGACTGGTGGTGGATCCGTGGAGGTCTGAACATAGCTGACATCATTACAAGAGGAGGCACTCCTGAAGATTTAAAAGAGGATTCCACCTGGCAAAATGGACCAGATTTCCTGAAGTGGCCAGTGGAGGAGTGGCCCATTAAATCAGCTGGAGAGGTAGCTGCCCAGGCCAGGGAGAGCGTAAACAGACTCCAAAGGAAGGCATTTTCAGCTGCAATCACACGAGCTCAAGCTAAAATCAGTCCGCAGGAAGACGACCCTCTGACCACACAGGAAAGTCAAAAGGAAATGCCAACTCCTCTAAGAAGGAAGCCCACTGGCTGGGTCAAAGATCTTGTGGAAATAAAAAAATTCAGCAACCTGTCCAAACTGGTGAGAGTCATCGCCTGGGTCTATCGAGCTGTTAAGCAGTGGCTAGAGAGGAAGTGCCAGGTGCCAGGGCAGTCAAAGTGGGAGGCATCACCCAAACAAGCTGGGTTGACTGTAAAAGAAATTGACAACGCATCTGAAGACCTTTTCCTCGCTGCTCAAGAAGCTATAGCCTTCCCAGAGACGACTCTAAGCAGATTGGCAGTGTACAAAGACGTGAACTCTGGACTCCTACTTTGTGGAGGCAGAATCCAGATGTTCAATGAAGTGAAGACTGCAGTGCCAGTCTTACCTTTTGAATCGTGGGTGTCTACATTGCTGGCACAAGAATCCCACAAAGCAAACCATGAGGGAGTAGCAGGAACCCTTCTTCGCATGAGGAAAAAGGCTTGGGTGATAAAAGGCCGGAGACTTGCCAAGAGGGTGGTTGACAGCTGTGTCGTTTGCAGAAAGAACAATGTAAAACAGTGTCAACAAATCATGGCTGACCTGCCTCCAGAGCGAACAGGCCCAGCTGCACCCTTTGAATTCACCACCATGGACCTGTTCGGCCCCTATGAAGTGAAGGATGAGGTCAAAAAGAGGACCAGACTCAAGGTATGGGGAATCGTCTTCTGCTGCATGGCTTCCCGAGCCATGCACACTGAAATGGTGAGTGACCAGTCATCCGAAGGATTCCTGCTCGCCTATCAAAGGTTCACTTCGCTGAGAGGACACCCCAGGAAACTCTGGTCAGACCCTGGCTCTAACTTTGTGGGAGCCAAGCCTGCTCTGGAAAAGCTTTACAAATTCCTTGACCAACTGAACAGGCCTGAACTTGAAGGAAGAGCTGCCAAACATGGCACAGAATGGTCGTGGAAGATCCACCCCGCAGACTCTCCCCACAGGAACGGTGCAGCAGAGGCAGCTGTCAGAATAGTGAAGCGGGCCTTAAGCAACCTTGGTGGAGAAGGTGTTTTCACATGGGGAGAATTCCAAACGTTTCTCTTCATGGCAGCCAACCTTGCTAATGAGAGACCCATCGATGCAAGAACTCAAAGCAGGGAAGACTGCATAGAGTACATCACTCCAAACTCTCTGCTTTTAGGACGTGCCCATCCTAAAGGTGACCCTGGAGACTTTCAGTTTGATGGCTACCCATACAAAAGACTTCAGAATATTCAGGCAGAAGTCAGCAAGTTCTGGAAGAAATGGAGCCAATTGGCCGGTCCTAATTTGTTCATAAGGAACAAATGGCACACCAAAGAGCGAAATGTTGCTGTTGGAGATGTGGTCTGGTTGGCTGACCAAAATGCCCTGAGAGGACAGTACAAGCTGGCTAGAGTAGTCAGTGTCAACGCTGACCGCAAAGGCATCGTAAGAGATGTGCTGGTGAGGACCTTTCCCAGCTATCCTGTCCCCATCACTAAAGCAAATGACAAAGGAAAGCCCACAAAATCAAATAGTGAAAAAACCAAAATCCCGGCCACAATTCTGCATCGAGATGTCAGACGGCTGGTCATTCTACTTCCTACTGAAGAACAACAGAGGCGTGAAGGACTTGAGTGACCTCTGTGGTTAAGAACCCAGGAGCTCAAGTGGGAGGTGTTGAGTTAAAACTCATGAGTGGAGCATGTCAAGACACCTCAGACAACTACCAACTACATCTCCCAGAGTGCATCAGCTGCAAGATGGCTGCCGTTGGCTGATTGAACAGCTGTTAAAGGCTGGTGGTGGAGACACTCACAGAACAAGCAAACAAAGCAAGCTGAAGGTGGTGGAGACACTCACAGAACAAACAAACAAAGCAAGCTGAAGGTCGACCCAAGGAGCTCTACCCCCAAAGACGCCAATGGTCGCTTATGTTCTACTTATTCTACTGTTTATTTATACTTCTGCTTAAATGTGGTTAAAATCAGGCTAATTCAATTGTGTGTTTAGTAGCTCCAACTGTTTCAGTCTACACATTCACTTGCTTGAGAGTTGGTTTTCATTTATGTTTAAATAGACAGGGTCAATTTTCAGAAAATCATAACCCTGAAGGCATTTTGTGTTTATTTTTGGTACACAACATTTCTAGGGGTATTAAGGGGTGCTGAATCCAAATCTGCTGTATACCAAGCTCAAAAATGTCAAATAAGGCCTCAAAATTGAGAAATCCAACATGGCCGCCAACGCCAGGCTGAAATCTATTTAAGTGCATATCTTTTTTACTAAACAAGGTAGAAACATGAATGAAATGTGTTTTTATATGTTTGCATACATGAGGAATTTAAAATCATATCCTGATTTTAGATCAGTTGTGAAAATATTGCTTGAAACTCATATTTATAGCAGAAACTGTGGTTGTTATTGATGCATAACTCATCAACCAAATAAGAAAGAAAAGCAGTGTGATCCCAGGCCATGGATTTATTCATCAAACTCTTTTCTCTTGAATTTTTTTAATCAACATGCCATTTATGCAAATTAGATAGACCTTAATATGCGTACAGTAGCTTAGGTACAGTAATTTATTGTCAGTCATCAATCGTATTCAGGCAGGTGTCGCAGGTGTCTTACAGTTGCATGATTCATCCAATGCCACTTTTCCTGAATAGAATAGAATAGATTATAATATAATATAATAAAATAAAAATATTATTTTACCATATCAATATAAGTGAATGTTCAAGTTTCTTTATTAGTTGTCATACAGAATACTTTGCATAAAATGTTTCTTTCTGTGTTGCTCCTGAGAGTGTGCTAGATAATAACAAGATAGTATAAAATAAGTATAATAAGTATAAAATAGAAAGTCAAGTACGTAAACAAGTGTAAACAACAACATTGTTCAGTGTATCTATATATACAGTACAGCTAGGGATGCCCCCCGGACCCCGGTTTTGAACGGGAACCGGTACTATATTAGAAAATACCGGAGTATTTATAAGCTCCGACGTCCTCGGTACTGCTATCGATACTCTAGAGAAATTATTATTATTATTATTATTATTTAAAAGTTGCGAACGATCCTCTCTCTGTCTCTGCACGAGAAGCGAGCCGCAGCCAGCGAGTCAATTATTACACACTCCTCGCGAGTCGCTCGCTAGTGCTACACATAGACATACGGGTACTACATACAGGTACTCCTTAATGAAAGTGCTCCCCGACGCCCCGTGCTATAGCGCGCTGCACACAGACAGCAGCTCTGCATGCACTGAGTCGTGATCATGGCGGATAGAGCGAAGCGTTCTAAAGTATGGATATACTTTACAAGGGTCAATGCCGACAATGCACGTTGCCACAAGTGCAACAAAACATTTGCCAGTAAGGGTGGCAATACGAGCAACCTATCAAAACATTTGTTGGCAAAACATGATATTAGCGTGCAGAAATGCGCCGTATTCGACTGCCTTGCGCGCAGTGGTCCATCTGCATCCACGTCCACTGCAGCCGGTAAGCCAAGATACGGAGTTTCCTAGGCTAATAACGAATTATTACAAATAGGCTAATAAACAAAATAATTGTTTAGCTACAAATACTACAATCTAAAAACTTTTTATAGATGGTCAAGCTGAGGCGTCAGCCACCAATGTGTCCCAGGCCAGTGAGCCCAGGGCCACCACACATCCTCCCTCTACCTCCCTCCACCACCCAAAGTCCTTTCTCCCTAGCAGCTAGAGGAAGGATGACAGAGGATAGGGTGAACGAGTGTCACAGTTCTGTTAGCCTTTTGCATTTGTTGTTTATTATAAAAAGTCTATAATTCAGAGTCAGACACATTTAAAACATTGTTGCTGCTGTTGCTGAAGAAATTATATTCATTTATTATATTTATTTATAAAGTTATATAAAAGAACATTGCTGCTGCTGTTGCTGAAGAAATTATATTTATTTATAATACTTATTTATAAAGTATTAAGTTGTATAAATAATAAAGCAATGTCGATTCTGTTCTTAATTAATTGTCTTTTTTTCTTGCAAAAAAAATAATCAAAAAGAACCGTTAAGAGTATCGATAAAGTACCGAACCGTTAAGCAGTATCGATAAGAGTAGTAGTATCGATAAAATCCTAACGATACCCATCCCTAAGTACAGCTGGTACAAGAATGGTGAAGTATAGCTTAGCTTGTGGTGCCACCTTGTAGTGGTGAGGTGCAATAAGGAATGAGAATGATGTGCAATTTCCTTACCAATAATATAAATATAAAGTGTAAAGTGTGTCTAAAGTGGTAAAGTGGGTGCTACAGTGTGTTGTTTATTTAAGTGAGTGTATGTGCGCTGTGGGTGTGTTGATGGTTTGCTTATTGTTCATTGTTCATTCATTGAGCATCCTGATGGTCTGGGGATAGAAGCTCCTTCTGAGTCTCTCTGTGCTTGCCATGAGACTCCGGTATCGCTTGCCTGACCGCAGCAGTTCAAAGAGGCAGTTGTTTGAGTGGCTGGAGTCTTTGATTATTCTCTTAGCCTTGCCCATGCACCGCTTGTTGTAAATGTCTTGGAGAGTGGGAAGCCCACCTTCAATTGTGCGTTCGGCTGAACGGGCCACTCTCTGTAGTCTGCTGCGGTCTTGTGCAGTGCCCAAGTTCCCAAACCAGGAGGTGATATTGCCAGTCAGGATGCTTTCTATTGTGCATGAGTGGAAGTTATTAAGGATCTTCTGACTCACGTTGAACTTCCTTAAGCACCTAAGGAAGTAGAGGCGTTGTCGTGCCTTCTTGATAACACTGTCAATGTGTGTGGTCCATGTCAAGTCCTCGGATATGTGGACTCCGAGGTACTTAAAACTGTTCACTCTCTCAACCGGTGCCCCGTCGATGCTGAGGGGGCTGTAGTCCCTGACCCCGACCTCCTTTTTTTTTTTGATCAAATTTTTTTTATTATTAATTACATGAAACAGGACAACACAATAACCACAGTAACAAAAAACATAACTTTCACAGGAGAATAACAAACAATAATAATACAGAATAATAAATTATAAAGACAAAAAGAAAAAGAAACAGCGTCCAACCTATCAAATATAGATGGCTACTTCAATAACACAAAGGGTCTTCAAAACATGGCAACCTTTCCCCACCTTTACAAAGTGGAGTGACTTAAAAGATTGTTTATGAGAGTGTTGCCGCAGATTTACTGTAGATAGCCTAGGTCCCTTACACATGTTCAAGACTGCCAAACTTGCAGAAGGTAAAGTGTAAGAAGAAAGAAATTCTTCCTCCAAGTTGGTTGACAGGTCAATCAGTCTGTCAATATTAGTCTCTTGGGGAGATGGCATGTGAGTTGACATATAGCGCAGAATAGCTAAATACCAACCCCCCCTAAAATCCCCCCAGTCAAAGTTAAGAAGGACAAGACAAAAACCAAGACAGACAAGACATTTCCTCCTCCCCCTCCCCAGAGACCGCCGGACCCCCCCGATCAAGCGCCCCAACCCCGCTCAGCCGCACACTGCGGTCTTTACCTTCTCAGCTGCCGCGAACCACAGGTCAATTCCAGCCTGCCCTACCCCGATCACCCGGGCCGTGGATATCTCAAGATAAATCACATCCAATAGAGTTAGGGACCAGTTAATCAATGTAAGCTTCTCAGGCTCCTTCCATCTCATTGCTATTAGCTTCTTCGCTGCTGTGACGCCCGCTAGGACAACCCTTTTCAGTTGTACGGACGCGGGTAGTGTCGTTATATCGTTCAGGAGTAGCGTAACAGCTGTGAATGGGATAGTTAAGCCACACAGATCTGAAAGTTTGTCCGTTATTGACCTCCAGAAGCGGGCCACTGGTGGGCAATCCCAATACATATGCATATAAGTGCCAGTGGCCTTTTGAGAGCACAAAGTGCACCGAGAGTCGGTTATCAGTCCCATAGCAAATAGCTTCCTAGGTGTAAGATAGGTCCTATGAATATAATTAAAATTAATTTGCTGGTGATTGGGGTTGCGGGAAGATAATGCCACATTTGCCCAAACATCATCCCAGTCAAACTCGGGGTCCAACTCCGGTATATCCACACGCCAGATTGTATCCAATGATAAATTTTTATACGTGGATTGAATTAAGAGCGTATAAAAGTCGGAGACAAACCCTCTGGATGTCGTCCTGTCCACTATGAGCCTGAGGAAGGGGTGTGGGTGCAAGGCTTGAGCCCACGGTACGCCATGCGCCCTCAGTGCTGACCTTAGTTGAAGGTAAAGAAAGAAGGACTCGCCGGGTAGATCATAAAATTCTCTTAAGTCCTGAAACGCACGGAGGCCGTTCTTATCATAAATATCCTCCAGAGTATGCACTCCCCTCCTTTGCCATTGAGGAATATTAACCGGCTTGTGTCCAACAAGTAATTGCTGGTTATTAAAAATTGGAGAGTCCAGGTGCCAAGGGCATTTAACCCCACACGACCTCTGTACATTACGCCACGTTTGGATCACGTGAGTTATGATCGGTCCATACCTCAGCCGGCATTTCGCAATAGAGACAGTGGAGTACACTACATCCTGTAATCTTAGCGGAGACACCGCCGCCGCTTCTAAGGAGCGCCACGATACAGCCTCTACAGGGTCTAGCCAGCACATCAAAGGTCTCAGTGAAAAGGACCAGAAATACAGTTTAAAATCAGGGATTGCGAGGCCCCCATCTTGTTTCCTACGTTGAGTAGTAGCCCTTTTGATTCTCGGGCGTTTGTTATTCCAGACAAACTTAGATACCATCGATTGTACCTTGCGCCAGTGGTCTATTGGAGGGGGCAGGGGGAGCATTGAGCTAATAAAATTTATCCTAGGCAGGATGTTCATTTTGATTATGGAAGCCCGGGCTTGTAAGGAGTTAGGAAGGGACGACCACCTGTCTAGATCCTGGCGTATTTTATCATAAGTACCCGTGAAGTTGTACTTAGTAGTTTGGTTCAGCGTGGGGAATATCTCTATGCCCAGGTATTTGAAATGTTCTACTATGGGGATATCAGCTGGTAGTCGTACCGCCTTGGCCAGTTCATTAAGAGGTAGGCAGGCTGATTTGTTCCAGTTAATCTTAAAACCTGACAATTTACCAAAGTCGTCGATTATCCTCAATAATTTTGTGGCCGACCGGGAGGGGTCGTCCATGAAAATCAGCAGGTCATCCGCATAGAGAGCAATTTTGTGTGGAGTATTGTTGACCATTATGGGGACGATGTCCTCCGATTGCCTAATAAATTGGGCCAAAGGTTCGAGGGAAAGCGCGAACAGTCCCGGGCTCAGAGGGCAACCCTGTCTAGAAGATCTGGAGACTGGAAAGAGTGTGGAACAGTTTTTGCCTGTCAGTATCATCGCAGACGGCGAGGCATACAGGACTTTAATCATATGAATAAAACTCTTTCCAAGACCCATGACCTCAAGTACCTTCCACAGATATGACCACTCAAGTCTGTCAAACGCCTTCATGGCATCCAGAGACAGAACTGTGGATGGAGTTGTATTGTCTTTACTGTTATCGATTACATGCAACAGCCTCCTAAGATTATCTGCAGCCAGACGCCCCGGGATAAAACCAGTTTGATCGCAGTGTACCAATACAGACATAAATCTCTGCAGGCGACGGGCCAGCACCTTGGCAAACACCTTTAAATCGGCCCCGAGAAGACTCAAGGGTCTATAGCTACCACAATCATTGGGATCTTTGTCCTTTTTGAGAAGTAAAGAAATCAACGCCATATTGACATCTCTTGAGAACTCCCCTTGTTCGATAGCGTAATTGATCATATCGAGCATCAATGGACCCAGTTGGTCCCAGAAAGCTAAATACACTTCGGGTGGAATACCATCCCAGCCTGGCGCCTTACCCCTCTGCATTTCAACAATAGTCTCCCTCAATTCTACGAGAGTAATCGGTCTCCCCAGTTCCTTGGCCTCTTCCTCAGAAATGTGGGGTATCTCAAGCCCGCCAATGAACGATTCAAATCTAGAGTCATCCAGATTACCCTCTGAGCTATATAACTGTGAGTAAAACTCTTTAAAAGTGTCATTGATCTTTTTCGAATCAGTAGTGACTGCACCCTGGCTCGTCCTAATCGAGGGGATATCTGAGAAATGATCATTTGATCGTATTTTCATTGCCAATAGATGGCTAGGTCTGGAGCCGTGAAAATAGTAATTTTGTCTTGTCCTGTGTATCAAAAACTCAGACTGTTGTTTAAGTATGGAGTTTATTTCTTTTTTGACTATCTTACGTTGTGTGTTTAGTCGTTCATTATAGTCAGTTTGCAAGGATGCGTATAGGTCCGCATATAATGATTCCAGTCCTTCTAGCTTTTTTGACCGGGATTTTCGCAAATTGGAGGCAAATAGTGTGACATGACCCCTGATGAATCCTTTCAATGCGTTCCACAGGACCCTAGGGTCTTCTACTGTGCCAACGTTGATCTGCAAAAATTCAGCTAGTTTACTCCTGAACTCAGAACAGAAGTCATCGTTCTTTAGCAAGGTCGAATTAAAACGCCATCTGGGAGCTCTTGCGGAGAGCCTGCCAAAGGTTGCCGTAAGGAAAATCCCCTTGTGGTCTGAGAGAGCCAAGGGAACCAATGAGACATCGAAACTATCAAACATATTAGGGGACGCGAATGCATAGTCAATTCGAGAGAAGCTTTTGTGTCTGGCTGACAGGTGAGAGTAATCTCTGAGGGTGGGGTTGCATAAGCGCCAGAGGTCTGAGAGCCCCGTGTCTTTGGCCCACATCCTGAGGGCCTTAGAGGCCCGTTTCTGGTCGCTCGTTTCAGAGGGCCCAGACCTATCCATCTCCGCATCCCAGCACGCATTAAAATCGCCACCCACAATGAGAGCGTATCCATTAAGTTCCAACATATTCTTCGTGATTGTATTATAGAACGCTGAATCAAATGTGTTAGGAGCATACAATGCTATTATAGCCATCTTCCTATGCAAGAATTCAACTTTTGCTATAGTAATCCTTCCCTCCGTGTCCGACCATACATCCAAGATTTTGATATCAAGGTTACGTCTTGTAACTATGACTACTCCTTTCGTCTTATCATCGGCTGAGGATGCGGAGATAACGTGATATTGCCGATTTGCCAGTCTTGACACGTCACCTACCATTAAATGCGTCTCACTAAGGAGAGCAAGGTCAATATTTCTCCTCTTCAATAGCCAAAGGACACTGGCACGCTTGTGTGGGGCGTTAAGCCCTCCTGCGTTCCAAATTAAAATATTCAATTTAGCCATGGTCGAGCTTGTATAAGTGCGTAGAGAACATACCCGTGCAGCCAGGCTGAGTACAGAGGTGCCGATCCCGGCGGGCCCGGACGGTCAATCCCAGGAGTTCAGAGGAGGAACACTTACACATATATAAGACAACAGTACATAGAACACATAAAAATACCACCCCAGCTACAACCCCCCCTCCTTCTACTCTAAACCCTAACCCACCCGTCCTACTATAAGTTCCTCTATACCCACTCTCCAATCCCCACCCTATGCCCCACCCACTGAGGATGGTCATCTTCCTATCACTTCCCACTAGAGACATGGATCAATAAGACGCTTCCCACTCCCACCCCCCTCTAGATAAACCCCTGAGTAAACCCCCACTAGTCCAATAAACACAAATAATAATAAAATAAAATTCAATAAAGATATCGGTCGAAAACCACCTGAGCCCTGGCCCCAACATGAGAAAACCATAATGGTAAAAATAGCCATTATTAAATAATAACTCCGCATCAACCTGCAGCCCTCTATTTCGGAATCTGCGCTTCAACATCACATTGTTATAGCCCAAAAAGGTATAGGAAAATTCAATACAAAATTAAATTAAAGCATCCCAGCCGATAGTCTAAGGCAGGTTCGGGTCACAGGTTAATTGTGCAAAATTGTGTGAACAGTGTCAATTAAACAATGACAAAAAAAAGGAGGAAGGGAAAAAAAAGGTTATGGTCAAAGTGCACCCCTTTAGCCGTCCCTCTGATCAGGCACAACGGCTGAAATGACCCAACCCATGTAAGATTAGAATTAAACACAATCATTCATTAATCAATCCGGGGATGGTAATAGGCAACACCTGACACCACCTGTCATCATACATTGTTTCAATAAAGATATCGGTCGGAGCAGTTAGTCCAAGGTAGGATCGAATCACATTTAAATTGCTCATTCAAATGCCATTAAAACATATAGGAAAATTCAATACAAAATTAAATTAAAGCATCCCAGCCGATAGTCCAAGGCAGGTTCGGGTCACAGGTTAATTGCTCATTCAATTGCCCTTAAAACAGCGACACTAATTATTATATAATTACTCAGCATCAACCTGTAACCATCTACCCTGGAGTCTGCATATTAATGTATCAACGTTATAGCATAAGTGCCTCACGGAAAATTCAAAACAAAATTAAGGCGAGTCAGTAGTTAGTCCAAGGTAGAACCGGATCACATTTAAATTGCTCATTCAAATGCCATTAAAACATATAGGAAAATTCAATACAAAATTAAATTAAAGCATCCCAGCCGATAGTCCAAGGCAGGTTCGGGTCACAGGTTAATTGCTCATTCAATTGCCCTTAAAACAGCGACACTAATTATTATATAATTACTCAGCATCAACCTGTAACCATCTACCCTGGAGTCTGCATATTAATGTATCAACGTTATAGCATAAGTGCCTCACGGAAAATTCAAAACAAAATTAAGGCTTGTCAGTAGTTAGTCCAAGGTAGAACCGGATCACATTTAAATCGCGCATATAGATGACATAAAAACAGCGACAGTAGGAAAGAAAAAAGAAAGGAAGAGAGGGTAATGGTTAGAGTGCAAGCCATATAACCATATAGCCATTAAGTGCAAGCCATACCCGACCCAACCTGTTATCAAATATTGTTTATGCATATTCAACCGACCTTGGTATCTACTTTGGATCACCAAAGCTCAAAACAACCTGGATATAAAAATAAAAAGCATACCAGAAGTTAGTTAGGGACTCGGTCACTCTTGAACTGTGCAAACCAATGTCCCTTTGAACAGCAACAGCAACCAAAATACGTAACCATTAACGAATGTCTCAGCGCAGACCATAGTCGAAGCCCGCTGGCTAGCCCGAGGCTAGCGCGTAAGCTAGTGACGAATCCGGATAGCACGTTAGCCTACTATGTACATTGTTCAGCTAGCTCGTTAGCTTCCAAAGAGGCGATACACAAGTACGACCATGAGGTCAGCTTTAGCAAGTAACAGAAGTCATTGGGAAGCCCCGCTAGTTGGATGGGCAGAGGACAGTTAGCATGTCTGGGCATGACAGCAAGTGTTTGTGAATAGTCGACCTAATCAATGTATATAGGCCCAAACCGCCAAGTCACTCACCCTCCATAGATATCAAGCAACAGACTCGGGTGTCTTCGCGAGATATTCCTTCGCTTTAGCCAACGACCAAAACAAACGCTGACCACCGACCTTCTCCAACACAGATAGTTTCGCGGGAGCGAATAACGTGGGCCTCAGGCCTAGTCTCATAGCTTAGTCAGGACCACCTTGTACTCGGCTCTCTGAGCTTGAACCTCCGGTGTAAAGTCCTCGAAAATGGCCACTTTGTGATCGCCAAACCTCAGAGTACCCCTTCTGGTACGAGCCGACCGCATGATGATTTCTCTCTGTTGGAGTCTGTTCAGCTTGACTATGATGGGCCTCGGTTCTTTGTTCACGCCGGGAGAAAACCTGCCCGCTCTGTAAGCCGACTCACAGATAGGAGGCGAGGGGAGGACGTCCGTCCCTAGTATCTTCTGCAGCAGTTCGGGCATGGTCTCAGAGAGACGGCCTTCACCGCTGGTCTCCGGTACTCCAACAATCCTGACGTTGTGGCGTCTATCCCGGGACTGCATCTCCTCCATCGCCGACTGTAGTTTGTTGACTTCAGCCTGCCTAGCCAGCAGGGCGGATTCAAGACCCGCCATCTTCTCACATTGTGATGATACCTCCGTCGTTAGCATGGCTAGTTCGTTAGCATTAGCCGATGAGGCAGCGTGAATCGTCTCCATCTTGTCTGTCAGCGGGACTACCGCCAGCCGTATTTCTTCTGATATCTCACGACGGAGGCTGATACAGAAATCCGCCAGCACTTGCTTCTGTGCTTCAGCGATGCGTGCCTCAGAGTCTGCGTGTACTTTCTTCTGTGCTTCAGCGATGCGTGTCTCAGATTCTGCGTGTAGCTTGGTCATGACCAAGAGCACAGCTTCGCTTAACTCCCCGACAGCGGGAGACGGTACGGCCATGCTCGGCGGTGTCGGTGTCGTGCCTAACTCTTTCATGGCTCTGGTTTCCACCCCCGCCATCGTAGAAAGTCGAAAAAAGTTGATGAATGTATACTAAACACGACGACCTAGCAAACAGATAAAAAACAAATAAAAATAAAATAAAGACTAATGGGGAGAAACGTATATTCAGCACGGTAGAAGGGAGCTCATGTGAAAACACGTCTACTCCATGATCGCTCAGCTCCGCCCCCCCCTGACCCCGACCTCCTAAAGTCCACAATCATCTCCTTTGTTTTGCTGACGTTCAGGGAGAGGCTGTTCTCTTGACACCATCCCGCTAGAACCTTAACCTCTTCCAGGTAGGCCCTCTCGTCGTTTGCAGAGATCAGGCCCACCACTACTGTGTCGTCAGCAAATTTTATGATTGTGTTGTTGTTCCGCTGTGCCACACAGTCATGTGTGTACAGGGAGTGGAGGAGGGGACTCAGTCAGGACACAGCCCTGGGGGGCCCCTATGTTGAGAGTGATGGATGAGGAGGTGCAGTTGCCTGCTCTCACCACCTGGGGTCTGCCCGTCAGGAAGTCCAAGACCCACTGGCAGAGGTCATAGTTCAAGCCCGGGTCCCTGAGCTTGGCTATGAGTTTGGAGGGGACTATGGTATTGAATGCTGAGCTGTAGTCGATGAATAGCATTCTCACATAGTTCCCCTGCCTCTTGTCCAGGTGTGATGCTGCTGTGTGCAGCACATGGGCTATGGCGTCCTCCGTGGACCTGTTGGGGCGGTATGCAAATTGCAGGGGGTCCAGGTTGATGGGGAGGGAGGAACAGATGTAGCATCCGAGGTTGGTGGCAGAGTCTCTTGTGGACGGCCTTTGCAGAATAACTCAGGCACACCATAGATCTTGCAGATGAATCTCTCTGTTGATGTCACAAGATCTTCTGTGAAAGGGCCCTTCCCAAGGCCAGCAAGATCAGTGTGATGGTGCTTGAACACCTGCCAGGCTGTTTTCTTTCCGTGACCACTGAACTGGGACACACTGTCACATCCGGTGAGGGCATGGAAGGCAAGGATTGTGTCCAGTTGATCATCAGATAGTAGCTTTCTAATGTCATGTACTGGAAAATATTTTGGATCCTTCAATGTCCCAGCTTTCATGTAGAGATGCGTACATCGGATTCTGTCATAGTGAGCCAAGAGTAGAAGCAGCACATCTGTGTCACGCGCTGACACAACGATTGTTTCCACTGGAGCCTGGATGAGAAAATCAGACGTGTATCAGCTTCCTCATGGTCAGCACTCAGAGAGGAAACTTCAAGATCTGGATCTGTTGACTTGACAGTTGTCCCTTCAGCAAACCTCTCTGATACTACAACTACAGGTTCATCATCCGGGCTGTGCTCTATCAGGTGGTTTGAGAGTAGTTGAGCGATATCTGATTTGTTGTCTTCAAGGGCCATGAAGCTCGACCAATCGGCAGGAAGTGGAACAGACTTGTTTTTTATTTCACGACGTACTGGCCTGTGGCGCTGTTTGCGTTTCACCCTTGTGCCTGTTTTGATGGATTGGTCATGGTATCTGTCAAATACGACATCTACTCTCTGGTATTTTGCTCCCATCTTCAACACGGTGTCAGTGAACTTGTTGGCATAGTCACCAAATGTTGTAGTGTCAGGTGGCTTTCCGAGTGCCATTACCAGAGCTTGGCCATCAATGACCAGGCAGCTGGGTCCCTGAAGGGTAAGATCTGCAGGGGTTTTAACTTGTTTTGTCAGTATATTTGCGAACACAGACTTGTTGGTGGAATGTAGACTCCCGTTAGTTGTGGCCAGAGATGGCGGGATGGGCATGAGCTCATGCTGGAGGATATTGTCAAGGTCTACCTTACGACCTGCTCTGTAAGCTGTGATGAGCATTTGTAGAATCTGCCTGTCCACTTTGATGGTGTTTTGCTTGTTCTTGGAAAGTTGCACAACTTCATACAAAGAGGCAAATGTCTTTGGCTTTGTTCTTTCGAATGGGTGATTTCAGGTTCAGGTGCTGGTCACTATCTGGAGGTTCACACAAACGTTTGTCCACAAACATGTTCAGTTGTGCCTGTCCAAGGTGTTCTGCGCCAAGTATGGATTCTTGAAACTCCGGTGTGACTACGTCCTTGTTGATGTATGTAAGAAAACTTACAAAAGCACATTTAATTCAGGTTTGTACCTTGTGTAGTCACACTTAACTCATTAAGCCCCACCATTTATTTTTTGAAAATTCGCCTAAAACAGCATGCTTACATTAAAATGCTTATATATCCAGATTTATAAGAGCTACTTGCATAAACTTGGTACCTGAAGAAAGCTAAGACTTGGGGGATTCTAATGTTGGTGTCGAACACTGTACAGTTATTACCAAATTGCTGTAGTATTCCTGCAAACACTGAAGAAATGTAATTTTTTGTATCCTCACCTATACAAAGATTACAGTTAGACAGTCAAAAACACCCTGTTACTCATGGTTGCACCCCAGCTATATTCCTACTTTCTTCCTCCATAGGTGCAGATGTTCTGTGCAAACTTTCATGTCAGTAGAATAAAAACTGTGGGTTTAGCACCTGTTTTTGTGGAGAGAGGGCCTGGTGCTGGCGGCCATGTTGGATTTCTCAATTTGAGGCCTTATTTGACATTTTTGAGCTTGGTATACAGCAGATTTGGATTCAGCACCCCTTAATACCCCTAGAAATGTTGTGTACCAAAAATAAACACGAAATGCCTTCAGCACTTTATACAAGCACATTTTCTGAAATTCTGCCTAGTCTAAAAAGTATCTTTACAAGTTAAGACCAAGTTAGAAATGTTAAAATGATTTAAGAATTTGAAAGACTACTAAAAAGGTCGACAACTCATGTTTAAAGGTTTAAAATGCCTTGTTCAATCAGAGCTGATCTACAAGCTTAAAGTTTAGCTATATTTCTTCACTTATTCAATTTAAAATACCAAATGTTTACTTGACTTGAATCAAATGTTTACTAAACTTGAATCATTTATTAAAGGTTACAATTCAGAAATGATTAATTGAAAATTACTTTAATAATTGGGTTAAAATGTCGAGTTAATTTAAGACTGTGTTAAAATGTCGACTTTATAAGGTAATTTAATACTTAACATTTTGGCATTCATTGTGTAAACACTATCGTTAAAAGACGTTTGATTATTTAAAATATATATTTAATGTTTAAAATCAACCATGTTTAAAAAGAACTTATTGGTTTGAAAAGATGGTTATTGTTGTTTATTGTTTATTGCATTGTTAAAACCTTTTTCTTTGTTTTCGAAGGTTTCAACCTATATGAAGAACCAACCAGTCAAGAATCAACTGCAACTAAAACTGTTGAAAATAAAAATTGACTTGGAGTTGGAACTTGGAGTTGTTTCCTTATGTCCTTTGGAGTGGAAAGCAAGAGTTAACTTTACAGTTGAAAACCAAGTGCTAGCAGTGGAGGACGAGGATAAAACTGCTTCGACCCAATACTGCTGACACGGAAGGGAAAGATGGCTGAAGATATGGCGGAGGTCAAAGAACTAAAGAAGGAGAGGACCACAGCAAAACGCCGCTTCACCAAACAAGCCAACCACATTGCCAGAGGAGCAGACACCATGCTGCGATCCGAGCTGATGGATGAGTTCAGCACACTCTCACTCTGTTATAGAGCCGTGCTTGAGGCAAATGATGAATTCAGGTTTGGGCTGGAGGCTGAAGTAAAACCTGAGGATGAAGGGCTTGCCGAGAAGGAAGAGGACGACCTCAAACATACTTCAAAAGAAGCCGAAACAAAGATGGGAGAGATCAAAGACATTGTGCAGCTAATCCTGTGGTCCAAATATGGAAAACATGAGCTGGAAACAGCTATTGATGGAGCTGAGAAAGTAAGTGAAGCAGCAGGAACTGTGCCAGTGAGGACTGAATCCTTAGAGTGCTATGAACAGCACCTAATGCTCTCAGACGAGATGGGAGACAAGGCCATCTCTATAATGTCCACGTGGGAGAAATGGATACCTGACGAATCCAGAGATGAACTAAATGCGAGGCTCAAGAAGCTAGAAGACACCCTTCTCAGGCTGAAGATGAGGAAACCTCAGTTTACATCTGCACGCAGCCTGAGGAATGCTGAGCAAGGCACAGGAGTTGCACCACACCATCCGACGACACCGTTGGTGAGGATAAAGCCAACCACCCTACCTACCTTCTCTGGAAATAAGAGAGAATATCACAGATGGAGAAAAGATTGGGAAAGCCTGCAAAGGCAGGGAGAGCCATCCGGATCCCCTGAAGTTAAAAAGATCCAGCTCTTGGACAGCGTGGAGGAGAAAATCTCCAAAGAACTCAGACTTTCTACCTACACTACAGCCAGAGACATTTTCAGAGTCTTAGAGAACAGGCATGGAAATAAATCAAGCATCACTGTGGAAATCCTTGAAGAGCTCGACAGGATACCATATGTAAAAGGAAACCAGCCAAGAAAGGTCATCGACCTTATACAAACTGTGGAGAAGGCTCTGTCAGATCTCACTGAATTGGGCAACTCTGGGGCCATGAACAACGCACTTGTGATCAAATCAATTGAAAGCAAGTTACCTGACTTTATCAAGAGAGACTGGTTGATGTTCATGGTAGATCCCAGCAGCAATGTCACAGCAGAGAACCATTTTGACATGCTCTTGAAATATTTGAAGAACCAGGAAGACGTACTGGAGAGGCTTGATCAACTAAGAATTGTGGAGAAGACTGACAAGCCAGATCGCCCGGACAAAAAGAATGAAAGAAAGTTTGCCTCGACAAAGAACACAAAGAGACTAGAGCTTGACGTATGTGTTGTCTGTGGCGACAGTGGACATAACCACAAACTGTTCTTTTGCCGGAAGTTCAAGGGACTGAAGCTTTCGGAGAAGACGGCTGCCTTGAAGAAGCTGGGAGCATGCAGGAAATGTCTCGGATGCCATGACGGAACTGCATACTGCAGAGAGACATTCCTATGCAGACTGTAAGAAGGGAGGAAATGCTGCAGACCACCACTATATCCTCTGCCCAAAAGGATAATTCAAGCCTCGATGGGAAGAAGGAAGAGGTGGAAGAGACGGCAACAAAGGCAAACTCACAGAGGAACAAGAGTCGTTCTTGTCTGAACTCTCCTCTGAAATGGCAGATCGAGGCAGAGGGGCTTTTACTAACAAAACTACAGTGGCACTCAAAACCTCCGGCCAGTCTTAACTACTGCGAAGAAATGGTCTCGCCGAGCTTCCTGTCATCATGATGCTGATGAAAGTCACTGCAAACGCTGGTCAGAAAATTGGGACATTGATTGACCTAGCGTCAGATACAAACTACATCACCCATAAGGCTGCTGAAAGACTTGGGTTGAGAAGAGAGAAGATAACATTGATTGTGCATGGGGTTGGAGGAATGGCCATGAAGGTGGACACTCAGAGATACCTCCTCAAAGTTAGAGTGAAGACTCCTACAGGCACTGAAAGAGCCCACAAACTAGTCTGCTACGGCCTAGATGAAATCGCCAAGGTCCATCAAGTGATTCAACCAGAGAGGTTGCAAAGGTTTTTCCCGGAGGTCAAGCTTGAAGAGCTGGAAAGGCCAGAAGAGGTTGAACTACTCATAAGCCACCGAGAGGGAAGACTTGCTCCCCAAAGAGTAAAAGTAGTTGGAGACCTTGTCTTATGGGAGAGTCCACTGGGGAAGACGGTGGGCGGAGCACATCCTGATCTGCATGAAGAGGTGGACGTGGAAGCATATGAATCAAGAACTCACTTTGCTCGCTCCATGAGAACAGCAGCAGTCAAATATCAAGAGACATTCACAGTTGCCAGTAACCGTGAGTTCCTTGAGTGGTGGCACTGGGACAGCATCGGAGCTGCATGTGAACCAAAATGTGGAGGATGTTGCTGTGGAAACTGTCCACCAGGAGGAAAAGAAATGACCCTGGCAGAGGAGAGGGAGTATGAAATCATTAAAGGAGGCCTCACCTACAAAGAGGAGGATGCTCACACCCCATCTCCACACTGGGATGCAAAATATCCTTGGACCGTAGATCCTGTCTCTCTCCCCTACAACAAAAGTGCAGTCCAGGCCTGCTTCTTAAGGATGGAAAAACAACTGAGCAAAGAACCAGACTGGAAAGTCGCATACACAACCCAAATCCAGGAAATGGTCGAACGAGGAGCAGCCATAAAACTCACCGATGACATCATTGACAAGTGGACTGGACCAGTGTGGTATGTGAGCCACCTGGTGGCGCCAAACCCCCATTCAGTGACAACACCAGTTCGTATTGTCTGGAACAGCAGCCAGAAGTACAAAGGCGTGAGCATGAATGACATCCTTCTTAAGGGACCAGATGTACTCAACCCTATTAGAGCTGTACTGCTACGGTTCAGAGAAGGTGTGCATGCAGCTCTAGGAGACATAAAGAAGATGTACAACTCTGTGTGGCTGGAGCAGCGTGAGATGCATCTACACAGATTCCTCTGGAGAGACAGCCCAGAAGAGGAGATCAGTAAATATGCAATCACCAGAGTCAACATCGGGGACAAACCTGCTGGTTGCATCGCTCAGTTGGCTATGAGAGAAACGGCGAGCCTGCCCAGCTTTGTTCACTTGGAAGATGAACGCAGAGTCATTGAAGAGGACAGTTATGTGGACGACCTCTTGACCTCCCACAATAACCTGGATCAACTCGACAAAATCACTGCAAAAGTTGAAGAGATTTTGGGAGCTGGAGGCTTCTTCCTCAAACCATGGGTCCGGTCAGGGCAAAGTGGGAGGAAAGGAACAGAGAAGGAAGTCCTAGAAGAGGAACAAGGGAAAACCTTCATTCTCCCAAATCAAATGAGGGAAGAAGACAACAAAGCTCTAGGCATCGGCTACCAAGTGGACGAAGACAAGCTCTACATGTTGACCTCTGTTAACTTTTCCAAAAGAAAGAAGAAAATGAGAGTTGGCAAAGATCTCCTCAAAGAAGAGGTGAGAACCGAAACACCAAACCCACTGACTAGAAGGGCTCTCTTAAGCCAAGTAGCCGGGCTGTACGACCCAATTGGCCTAGTAGCACCGGTCAAGCAGAAGGGAGCAATTCTTGTCAGAAAGGCATTCCAAGAGGGAGGAGGTGGCAAGCTGACCCAAGAAACCTGGGACAAACCACTCTCGGAAAGCATCAGAGAAGAAGCCATACAGCTTTTTGAAGAATATGTACAGCTTGGTCAGGTGAAATTCTACAGAAGCCTCACACCAGCTGACTGGAAAGGAAACCCTTGGGGCATCACATTCTCTGATGGAAGTGACAAAACCTTTGGAGCTGTGATGTACTTAAGGTGGGAAACATGTCATGGCATTGAAGTTCGGTTCGTGGAATCAAAAGCCAAACTGACACCTCTGGATCAAAAGGGAGAAGCTGTAAAAGCTGAGATCTGTGGAGCAGTCTTCGCAGCCAGAATCAGGAAGTATGTGGAAAAGCATGCTCGAATGAAGATCGAGAAATGGTTCCATCTGCTGGACAGTCAGACGGTCCTTGGGGCAATCCAGAGAGACAGTTATGGGTACCAAAGCTTCTTTGCCAACAGAGTGGGTGAAATCCAAAAGACTGCACCAGTGCAGGACTGGTGGTGGATCCGTGGAGGTCTGAACATAGCTGACATCATTACAAGAGGAGGCACTCCTGAAGATTTAAAAGAGGATTCCACCTGGCAAAATGGTTTCCAGATTTCCAGATTTCCTGAAGTGGCCAGTGGAGGAGTGGCCCATTAAATCAGCTGGAGAGGTAGCTGCCCAGGCCAGGGAGAGCGTAAACAGACTCCAAAGGAAGGCATTTTCAGCTGCAATCACACGAGCTCAAGCTAAAATCAGTCCGCAGGAAGACGACCCTCTGACCACACAGGAAAGTCAAAAGGAAATGCCAACTCCTCTAAGAAGGAAGCCCACTGGCTGGGTCAAAGATCTTGTGGAAATAAAAAAATTCAGCAACCTGTCCAAACTGGTGAGAGTCATCGCCTGGGTCTATCGAGCTGTCAAGCAGTGGCTAGAGAGGAAGTGCCAGGTGCCAGGGCAGTCAAAGTGGGAGGCATCACCCAAACAAGCTGGGTTGACTGTAAAATAAATTGACAACGCATCTGAAGACCTTTTCCTCGCTGCTCAAGAAGCTATAGCCTTCCCAGAGACGACTCTAAGCAGATTGGCAGTGTACAAAGACGTGAACTCTGGACTCCTACTTTGTGGAGGCAGAATCCAGATGTTCAACAAAGTGAAGACTGCAGTGCCAGTCTTACCTTTTGAATCGTGGGTGTCTACATTGCTGGCACAAGAATCCCACAAAGCAAACCATGAGGGAGTAGCAGGAACCCTTCTTCGCATGAGGAAAAAGGCTTGGGTGATAAAAGGCCGGAGACTTGCCAAGAGGGTGGTTGACAGCTGTGTCGTTTGCAGAAAGAACAATGTAAAACAGTGTCAACAAATCATGGCTGACCTGCCTCCAGAGCGAACAGGCCCAGCTGCACCCTTTGAATTCACCACCATGGACCTGTTCGGCCCCTATGAAGTGAAGGATGAGGTCAAAAAGAGGACCAGACTCAAGGTATGGGGAATCGTCTTCTGCTGCATGGCTTCCCGAGCCATGCACACTGAAGTGGTGAGTGACCAGTCATCCGAAGGATTCCTGCTCGCCTATCAAAGGTTCACTTCGCTGAGAGGACACCCCAGGAAACTCTGGTCAGACCCTGGCTCTAACTTTGTGGGAGCCAAGCCTGCTCTGGAAAAGCTTTACAAATTCCTTGACCAACTGAACAGGCCTGAACTTGAAGGAAGAGCTGCCAAACATGGCACAGAATGGTCGTGGAAGATCCACCCCGCAGACTCTCCCCACAGGAACGGTGCAGCAGAGGCAGCTGTCAGAATAGTGAAGCGGGCCTTAAGCAACCTTGGTGGAGAAGGTGTTTTCACATGGGGAGAATTCCAAACGTTTCTCTTCATGGCAGCCAACCTTGCTAATGAGAGACCCATCGATGCAAGAACTCAAAGCAGGGAAGACTGCATAGAGTACATCACTCCAAACTCTCTGCTTTTAGGACGTGCCCATCCTAAAGGTGACCCTGGAGACTTTCAGTTTGATGGCTACCCATACAAAAGACTTCAGAATATTCAGGCAGAAGTCAGCAAGTTCTGGAAGAAATGGAGCCAATTGGCCGGTCCTAATTTGTTCATAAGGAACAAATGGCACACCAAAGAGCGAAATGTTGCTGTTGGAGATGTGGTCTGGTTGGCTGACCAAAATGCCCTGAGAGGACAGTACAAGCTGGCTAGAGTAGTCAGTGTCAACGCTGACCGCAAAGGCATCGTAAGAGATGTGCTGGTGAGGACCTTTCCCAGCTATCCTGTCCCCATCACTAAAGCAAATGACAAAGGAAAGCCCACAAAATCAAATAGTGAAAAAACCAAAATCCCGGCCACAATTCTGCATCGAGATGTCAGACGGCTGGTCATTCTACTTCCTACTGAAGAACAACAGAGGCGTGAAGGACTTGAGTGACCTCTGTGGTTAAGAACCCAGGAGCTCAAGTGGGAGGTGTTGAGTTAAAACTCATGAGTGGAGCATGTCAAGACACCTCAGACAACTACCAACTACATCTCCCAGAGTGCATCAGCTGCAAGATGGCTGCCGTTGGCTGATTGAACAGCTGTTAAAGGCTGGTGGTGGAGACACTCACAGAACAAGCAAACAAAGCAAGCTGAAGGTGGTGGAGACACTCACAGAACAAACAAACAAAGCAAGCTGAAGGTCGACCCAAGGAGCTCTACCCCCAAAGACGCCAATGGTCGCTTATGTTCTACTTATTCTACTGTTTATTTATACTTCTGCTTAAATGTGGTTAAAATCAGGCTAATTCAATTGTGTGTTTAGTAGCTCCAACTGTTTCAGTCTACACATTCACTTGCTTGAGAGTTGGTTTTCATTTATGTTTAAATAGACAGGGTCAATTTTCAGAAAATCATAACCCTGAAATTTTGTGTTTATTTTTGGTACACAACATTTCTAGGGGTATTAAGGGGTGCTGAATCCAAATCTGCTGTATACCAAGCTCAAAAATGTCAAATAAGGCCTCAAAATTGAGAAATCCAACATGGCCGCCAACGCCAGGCTGAAATCTATTTAAGTGCATATCTTTTTTACTAAACAAGGTAGAAACATGAATGAAATGTGTTTTTATATGTTTGCATACATGAGGAATTTAAAATCATATCCTGATTTTAGATCAGTTGTGAAAATGTTGCTTGAAACTCATATTTATAGCAGAAACTGTGGTTGTTATTGATGCATAACTCATCAACCAAATAAGAAAGAAAAGCAGTGTGATCCCAGGCCATGGATTTATTCATCAAACTCTTTTCTCTTGAATTTTTTTAATCAACATGCCATTTATGCAAATTAGATAGACCTTAATATGCGTACAGTAGCTTAGGTACAGTAATTTATTGTCAGTCATCAATCGTATTCAGGCAGGTGTCGCAGGTGTCTTGCAGTTGCATGATTCATCCAATGCCACTTTTCCTGAATAGAATAGAATAGATTATAATATAATATAATAAAATAAAAATATTATTTTACCATATCAATATAAGTGAATGTTCAAGTTTCTTTATTAGTTGTCATACAGAATACTTTGCATAAAATGTTTCTTTCTGTGTTGCTCCTGAGAGTGTGCTAGATAATAACAAGATAGTATAAAATAAGTATAATAAGTATAAAATAGAAAGTCAAGTACGTAAACAAGTGTAAACAACAACATTGTTCAGTGTATCTATATATACAGTACAGCTAGGGATGCCCCCCGGACCCCGGTTTTGAACGGGAACCGGTACTATATTAGAAAATACCGGAGTATTTATAAGCTCCGACGTCCTCGGTACTGCTATCGATACTCTAGAGAAATTATTATTATTATTATTATTATTTAAAAGTTGCGAACGATCCTCTCTCTGTCTCTGCACGAGAAGCGAGCCGCAGCCAGCGAGTCAATTATTACACACTCCTCGCGAGTCGCTCGCTAGTGCTACACATAGACATACGGGTACTACATACAGGTACTCCTTAATGAAAGTGCTCCCCGACGCCCCGTGCTATAGCGCGCTGCACACAGACAGCAGCTCTGCATGCACTGAGTCGTGATCATGGCGGATAGAGCAAAGCGTTCTAAAGTATGGATATACTTTACAAGGGTCAATGCCGACAATGCACGTTGCCACAAGTGCAACAAAACATTTGCCAGTAAGGGTGGCAATACGAGCAACCTATCAAAACATTTGTTGGCAAAACATGATATTAGCGTGCAGAAATGCGCCGTATTCGACTGCCTTGCGCGCAGTGGTCCATCTGCATCCACGTCCACTGCAGCCGGTAAGCCAAGATACGGAGTTTCCTAGGCTAATAACGAATTATTACAAATAGGCTAATAAACAAAATAATTGTTTAGCTACAAATACTACAATCTAAAAACTTTTTATAGATGGTCAAGCTGAGGCGTCAGCCACCAATGTGTCCCAGGCCAGTGAGCCCAGGGCCACCACACATCCTCCCTCTACCTCCCTCCACCACCCAAAGTCCTTTCTCCCTAGCAGCTAGAGGAAGGATGACAGAGGATAGGGTGAACGAGTGTCACAGTTCTGTTAGCCTTTTGCATTTGTTGTTTATTATAAAAAGTCTATAATTCAGAGTCAGACACATTTAAAACATTGTTGCTGCTGTTGCTGAAGAAATTATATTCATTTATTATATTTATTTATAAAGTTATATAAAAGAACATTGCTGCTGCTGTTGCTGAAGAAATTATATTTATTTATAATACTTATTTATAAAGTATTAAGTTGTATAAATAATAAAGCAATGTCGATTCTGTTCTTAATTAATTGTCTTTTTTTCTTGCAAAAAAAATAATCAAAAAGAACCGTTAAGAGTATCGATAAAGTACCGAACCGTTAAGCAGTATCGATAAGAGTAGTAGTATCGATAAAATCCTAACGATACCCATCCCTAAGTACAGCTGGTACAAGAATGGTGAAGTATAGCTTAGCTTGTGGTGCCACCTTGTAGTGGTGAGGTGCAATAAGGAATGAGAATGATGTGCAATTTCCTTACCAATAATATAAATATAAAGTGTAAAGTGTGTCTAAAGTGGTAAAGTGGGTGCTACAGTGTGTTGTTTATTTAAGTGAGTGTATGTGCGCTGTGGGTGTGTTGATGGTTTGCTTATTGTTCATTGTTCATTCATTGAGCATCCTGATGGTCTGGGGATAGAAGCTCCTTCTGAGTCTCTCTGTGCTTGCCATGAGACTCCGGTATCGCTTGCCTGACCGCAGCAGTTCAAAGAGGCAGTTGTTTGAGTGGCTGGAGTCTTTGATTATTCTCTTAGCCTTGCCCATGCACCGCTTGTTGTAAATGTCTTGGAGAGTGGGAAGCCCACCTTCAATTGTGCGTTCGGCTGAACGGGCCACTCTCTGTAGTCTGCTGCGGTCTTGTGCAGTGCCCAAGTTCCCAAACCAGGAGGTGATATTGCCAGTCAGGATGCTTTCTATTGTGCATGAGTGGAAGTTATTAAGGATCTTCTGACTCACGTTGAACTTCCTTAAGCACCTAAGGAAGTAGAGGCGTTGTCGTGCCTTCTTGATAACACTGTCAATGTGTGTGGTCCATGTCAAGTCCTCGGATATGTGGACTCCGAGGTACTTAAAACTGTTCACTCTCTCAACCGGTGCCCCGTCGATGCTGAGGGGGCTGTAGTCCCTGACCCCGACCTCCTAAAGTCCACAATCATCTCCTTTGTTTTGCTGACGTTCAGGGAGAGGCTGTTCTCTTGACACCATCCCGCTAGAACCTTAACCTCTTCCAGGTAGGCCCTCTCGTCGTTTGCAGAGATCAGGCCCACCACTACTGTGTCGTCAGCAAATTTTATGATTGTGTTGTTGTTCCGCTGTGCCACACAGTCATGTGTGTACAGGGAGTGGAGGAGGGGACTCAGTCAGGACACAGCCCTGGGGGGCCCCTATGTTGAGAGTGATGGATGAGGAGGTGCAGTTGCCTGCTCTCACCACCTGGGGTCTGCCCGTCAGGAAGTCCAAGACCCACTGGCAGAGGTCATAGTTCAAGCCCGGGTCCCTGAGCTTGGCTATGAGTTTGGAGGGGACTATGGTATTGAATGCTGAGCTGTAGTCGATGAATAGCATTCTCACATAGTTCCCCTGCCTCTTGTCCAGGTGTGATGCTGCTGTGTGCAGCACATGGGCTATGGCGTCCTCCGTGGACCTGTTGGGGCGGTATGCAAATTGCAGGGGGTCCAGGTTGATGGGGAGGGAGGAACAGATGTAGTATCCGAGGTTGGTGGCAGAGTCTCTTGTGGACGGCCTTTGCAGAATAACTCAGGCACACCATAGATCTTGCAGATGAATCTCTCTGTTGATGTCACAAGATCTTCTGTGAAAGGGCCCTTCCCAAGGCCAGCAAGATCAGTGTGATGGTGCTTGAACACCTGCCAGGCTGTTTTCTTTCCGTGACCACTGAACTGGGACACACTGTCACATCCGGTGAGGGCATGGAAGGCAAGGATTGTGTCCAGTTGATCATCAGATAGTAGCTTTCTAATGTCATGTACTGGAAAATATTTTGGATCCTTCGATGTCCCAGCTTTCATGTAGAGATGCGTACATCGGATTCTGTCATAGTGAGCCAAGAGTAGAAGCAGCACATCTGTGTCACGCGCTGACACAACGATTATTTCCACTGGAGCCTGGATGAGAAAATCAGACGTGTATCAGCTTCCTCATGGTCAGCACTCAGAGAGGAAACTTCAAGATCTGGATCTGTTGACTTGACAGTTGTCCCTTCAGCAAACCTCTCTGATACTACAACTACAGGTTCATCATCCGGGCTGTGCTCTATCAGGTGGTTTGAGAGTAGTTGAGCGATATCTGATTTGTTGTCTTCAAGGGCCATGAAGCTCGACCAATCGGCAGGAAGTGGAACAGACTTGTTTTTTATTTCACGACGTACTGGCCTGTGGCGCTGTTTGCGTTTCACCCTTGTGCCTGTTTTGATGGATTGGTCATCGTATCTGTCAAATACGACATCTACTCTCTGGTATTTTGCTCCCATCTTCAACACGGTGTCAGTGAACTTGTTGGCATAGTCACCAAATGTTGTAGTGTCAGGTGGCTTTCCGAGTGCCATTACCAGAGCTTGGCCATCAATGACCAGGCAGCTGGGTCCCTGAAGGGTAAGATCTGCAGGGGTTTTAACTTGTTTCGTCAGTATATTTGCGAACACAGACTTGTTGGTGGAATGTAGACTCCCGTTAGTTGTGGCCAGAGATGGCGGGATGGGCATGAGCTCATGCTGGAGGATATTGTCAAGGTCTACCTTACGACCTGCTCTGTAAGCTGTGATGAGCATTTGTAGAATCTGCCTGTCCACTTTGATGGTGTTTTGCTTGTTCTTGGAAAGTTGCACAACTTCATACAAAGAGGCAAATGTCTTTGGCTTTGTTCTTTCGAATGGGTGATTTCAGGTTCAGGTGCTGGTCACTATCTGGAGGTTCACACAAACGTTTGTCCACAAACATGTTCAGTTGTGCCTGTCCAAGGTGTTCTGCGCCAAGTATGGATTCTTGAAACTCCGGTGTGACTACGTCCTTGTTGATGTATGTAAGAAAACTTACAAAAGCACATTTAATTCCGGTTTGTACCTTGTGTAGTCACACTTAACTCATTAAGCCCCACCATTTATTTTTTGAAAATTCGCCTAAAACAGCATGCTTACATTAAAATGCTTATATATCCAGATTTATAAGAGCTACTTGCATAAACTTGGTACCTGAAGAAAGCTAAGACTTGGGGGATTCTAATGTTGGTGTCGAACACTGTACAGTTATTACCAAATTGCTGTAGTATTCCTGCAAACACTGAAGAAATGTAATTTTTTGTATCCTCACCTATACAAAGATTACAGTTAGACAGTCAAAAACACCCTGTTACTCATGGTTGCACCCCAGCTATATTCCTACTTTCTTCCTCCATAGGTGCAGATGTTCTGTGCAAACTTTCATGTCAGTAGAATAAAAACTGTGGGTTTAGCACCTGTTTTTGTGGAGAGAGGGCCTGGTGCTGGCGGCCATGTTGGATTTCTCAATTTGAGGCCTTATTTGACATTTTTGAGCTTGGTATACAGCAGATTTGGATTCAGCACCCCTTAATACCCCTAGAAATGTTGTGTACCAAAAATAAACACGAAATGCCTTCAGCACTTTATACAAGCACATTTTCTGAAATTCTGCCTAGTCTAAAAAGTATCTTTACAAGTTAAGACCAAGTTAGAAATGTTAAAATGATTTAAGAATTTGAAAGACTACTAAAAAGGTCGACAACTCATGTTTAAAGGTTTAAAATGCCTTGTTCAATCAGAGCTGATCTACAAGCTTAAAGTTTAGCTATATTTCTTCACTTATTCAATTTAAAATACCAAATGTTTACTTGACTTGAATCAAATGTTTACTAAACTTGAATCATTTATTAAAGGTTACAATTCAGAAATGATTCATTGAAAATTACTTTAATAATTGGGTTAAAATGTCGAGTTAATTTAAGACTGTGTTAAAATGTCGACTTTATAAGGTAATTTAATACTTTACATTTTGGCATTCATTGTGTAAACACTATCGTTAAAAGACGTTTGATTATTTAAAATATATAATTAATGTTTAAAATCCACCATGTTTAAAAAGAACTTATTGGTTTGAAAAGATGGTTATTGTTGTTTATTGTTTATTGCATTGTTAAAACCTTTTTCTTTGTTTTCGAAGGTTTCAACCTATATGAAGAACCAACCAGTCAAGAATCAACTGCAACTAAAACTGTTGAAAAGTTGAAAATAAAAATTTACTTGGAGTTGGAACTTGGAGTTGTTTCCTTATGTCCTTTGGAGTGGAAAGCAAGAGTTGACTTTACAGTGTGTAATGTACACTCCTCCTCTGTGGGTCAATAATTTGTCTTGTCTGCGTTCAAGGAGAGATTATTGTCCTGACACTAGGCCACCAGTTCCGCCACCTCTCTTCTGTATGCCGCCTCAGCTCCCCCAGTGATCAGTCCGATGACTGTAGTATCATCTGCAAACTTCATGATACTGGTGTTGTTCTGGGAGGCCACACAGTCTGTCACCCCCCCCCGGCCATCGGACTTTCAACACCACTCATGAACAATACCTTATTGCATTTGTGCCTGTCTATGTTTATTAATTTGGTCTCTGTCATACTCACTAATCTGTTGTCTGTGTATCTGCTGTCTGTGTTGTGCCCCATTGTCTAGTCTAGTGATGTCTCCCCTGTGTCTGTATCTATGTGTTATTTTTAGTGTCATCATGTTTCAGTATTTTACCCCAGGTTGTTCTGTCTTTTCCACGCAGCTGTGTCTTGTTCCCAATCACCCTCATGTGTCAATTAGTCTGTGTATATTAGTGTTGTCTGCCCTGCCTTCCTGTGCTGGATCATTGTTCATGTTACCCTCGTCCTGTGTGCTGTCAACCTTATGTTTCTCCGTATTCCCAGTGAGTCAGTTTTGTATTGTTTGCCACGTTAAGTAAAGTGCTTATTACTTTCATCCACGGCTCGTGCTTCATCTATTTCATCCTCCACTACCTCTCCTCGTGTTAAGTCTGCATTCCGGGTTCTACTCATCTCTACCACCGACATGCCAATGAAACGTTCCAGGAATCGTAACACAGTCGTGTGTGAAGAGGGTGTACAGTAGGGGGCTCAGCACGCAGCCCTCGGGGGTCCCAGTGCTTAGAACCTTTGTGCATGTCCGGTTGCCAACTCTGACTGACTTTCTGTTTGTAAGAAAGTTCAGCACCCAGTTACAGAGAGCCTGTGTCAGACCCACAGTGAGGAGTTTAGCAGCGAGTTTGTGTGGGATGACCGTGTTAAATGCAGAGCTGTCGATGAATAATAGTCTGGCATAGGTGTCCTTGCCCTCTAAGTGGGTTTATTGTTTATTGTGGGTGAAAGACTATTCTTCCTGGGGTCGGAACACATAACTTACAACATTACAGTACATTACATTACAGTAATAAAAAAACAATAAAAACATAAGAAACACATTAGCCTAAGTACATTTTCAATATCTTTAAAATGTCACAAAAAAAACACACAAAGGCTCCAGCCACAAATACAATACTAACTAAACTAACTAACTACACGTAACAATACTAACTAAATAAATCAGTAACTCAACTGTATTTCATTATTCATAACAGCATTTTTAAACTTTTTCTTAAAAGTACATTTGTTTCTGATCATCATTATCTTCACAGATGTACAATTCCAGTTTGCAGCAGCTCTATACATTACGGTGCATTTGTTCTTGGTAGAGGGTGGTGTGGATGACGGTGTTGACTGTAGACCGGTTCTGACGGTACGCAAACTGCAGAGGGTCCAGTGTGTCTGGGATGGTCTTCTTGATGTGCGACATGACTATCCTCTCGAAACAGGTGGGCACAACAGCTTGTGCTAGTGACAAGTTGTATGTATATGTCAGCAAGTACGTCAGCCAGCTCTGATGAACAGACCCTGAGGGCACGGCCGGGGATGTTGTCTGGGCCGGCTGCCTTCCGTGGGTCTGTTCTCCTCAGAACCGTACGTACCTCTGCCGTTGTCACAGTGAGTGGTGGGTCCTGCGTGCGCTCCGTGGTCAGAACCCCTCTCTGTTGGTCGGTGTTGGGGACCTCGAAGCGGGCGTAGAACTCATTCAGCTCATCTGGCAGTGAGGGTTGGCTGTTTGTGACCCCCTGCTCCCCTGCTTGTAGTCTGTGATGTGCTGCAGGCCCTGTTGCCACATGCGTCTGGAATCTGTGGTGGAGTAGAATCCCTCCAGCTTTTGTCTGTATTGTCCCTTGGCCTCGCTGATGGATCTACGCAGGTCGTATCTGGCCTTCTTGTAGTCCTCAGCGTTACTGAGGAGTACAGTTTTGAGTAAAACATCAAACATTTGTTTTGATTAAAAAAAAATTATATCCTGCAGCATATTTTAAGTTTTTCTTTCTTATATTAAAATATATTTCGTTTTTAAGAATTTGTAAAGGATAGGCAAAAATAAGCATGTGCTTCAGCCTATTCCTTTTTTTTTGGTCGTTGATTTTGGATTTTGTGTGTGAGCTTGCCTTATTATGTACATTTGTGATTTTCAATTTCTTTTTATTTATTTTTTGCTAGTCCACACAGGTGTTTTTGATCTGTCTGTAAATAAGACCGTAAAATAAAAACTTCATTCATTCATTCATTCATTCAGTCACCCCTCTGAGCAGCAGTTTTAAACATGTCCCTGTCTGTGCTCCCAAAGCACTCCTGAAGCACCAGTTCAGTTCCTTTATTCCACACTTTAACAGTTTTACTTACTGGGTGGGCTTTGTCTGTACGCTGGATAGAGAAAGGCTGAGATGTGATCAGATAGTCCAAAGTGTGGTCTGCGCACAGCCTTGTAGGCTCCCCTCACGTTGCTGTAGACCTGAGCCTCTTATCAATAATGCGTAGAAAGTGTTCTATTTTCGTTTCTACGCACGGAATTTAGAATGTCTCTATGCACAGAAAAATCGGTATTTATTAACCGTGCGTGCAGGTTGTACCGGCTCGTATGCACACTCCGTGTTGATAAATACCAATTGTTCTTATCGTCTATGCTCGTGCACGATTATAAGTATTTGCATACAGAACCGCCCCTAATCAACCATATATGGTCATTAAATACCCCCATGGGAACATGCCTGTTTGTGGAATGTGGAATAATGGCTATAAGCAAACTATAAAGATAAACTTCACTGAGAGCAAGATTGATCACGGAGGTCATCTAATGAACAAATTGAAGGTAGAAAGCATTTCATTGTGAACAATCTTATTTGTAAACATGACACACAAAATAATATTCCGTTTTTTATTAAAAACAATATTTAATCGTAGGATTTAAAATATTTTTTTGAGAATAAATAAATCCAATGAAGTTGTCCATTCCAGTGGACACCCAGGAGGAAGGAGCGTCTAAGGGTGTTGACTGACGCAGTCCTACAGAGCACATTGACAGAAATACAAGCTGAATGAATGAATGAATGAATGAAAACTTTATTTAACAGATTGCAGAATGGGTACAATACAGTACGGCTCAATACATACAATTGTTAAGGGGATGCAGACCTGAGAAAGACGTTTGTCTTGTTTCCATCAGGGTCCCCCATTTTCAATTCATATAGACATATATGACATACATGACATACAGATAGTCAGTACTGCTACATCTATACATTTATGACATACCAGATTTGCAAATACAGTACTGTTTGTGATACAGAAGGAGTCAAGAAAAGGGAGTATATACATTTGACGTAGAAACTGTACATTGGAGGAGGTTGGGTGGGGGGGGTTGGGTACATTGGGATATTGACAAGCATACTGGTAATTTACATTGGAGGTGGTTGGGGGGGGGGGGGGGGCCGGGGGGCACACTGTATAAACAAGTAACACTGTACATTGAGGGGGGGGGGGGAGGAGACACTGTACAAACAAACACAATTGTACATTGAACTATTGACAAAACCATACTAGGTAAATGACTGTACATTGGAGGGGGTTGGGTTAGGATATTTACAGGGGCCAGTGTTGAATTGCAGTCTCCCGTAGGTGTCCCTTGAGAGAGGTTTTGAAAGTGGGTAGTGATCCACATTCCTTTACAGCTTTGGGTAGGGCGTTCCACATTGATGTGGCATAATTGCGAAACGTGTTTAGTCCCTTATTTGAGCCGAATCTGGGTTTAACATGATTTGTGGAGCTCCCTCTGGTGTTGTGATCGTGGTATTCACTGACCTTTGGGAAGTATTTTGACATGTACATGGGTACCTTGGTCGTGTAGTGTATCTTGTAGACCAGGCCCATTGCAAGTTGTTGTACTCTGTCGTCTACTCTAAGCCATCCTAGGTTGTCGAAGTGGGCAGGGGTGAGGTGGGTTCTAGGAGTAAGGTCAAGCAGTAGTCTGACCAGTTTGTTTTGAGATGTTTGTAATTTTGTTTTTAGCGCCTTTGAGGTGCTTTGGTACCATGAGGTGCAAGCATAGTCGTAGTACCCCTGAATGAGTGCTCCTGCCAGAGTCTTCAGGGTGTTCTTGTTTACCAGAGAGGAGATCCGGTACAAGAATCGAGTTCGTTGGTTGACTTTTTTTATTACATTGGTGACCCGACATTTGCATTGTAAGGACTGAAATGAACGAGTCGCTGAAGCACATTGCTACCTGTGCAACCCAATGGAGAATAAAAACTTGTAACCACTATTTTGCGCTGACGTTTGCCATATACCATATACTGCTAAATAAATGCCTTTTTTCATTGATGTTTTTTTAAGTTAGAACGGTTCCCGGTCGCGGCTCACGGCGCCGTGATGAAGTGACGTCATCAGTTTGTGCCGCTCTGTATCGAAAACTTAGTCCATTTCCGGGTTTTTTTCGGCGTGGCATTATGACGTGGCCTTGAAACTACACGCTACTTTTTATTTTGTGTTGATAAACCAATAAATGACTCAACCAGGATAATTTCAATTCGATGCTAAATAAACTTTTACGCACGCGTAAAATGTGCCAGATTTAATTTTACATGTGTTAAATTTTTATCAATATCTTGGCCATTTTTTGTGCTAGAATGAAACGGAACAGATTGGGAGGAAGTGACGAAGGAGGCGGAAGTTACTGCCAGAAAAAAAGAGTAGAACAAGCCTGCACAATTCGTCCACTAGATAATTTCTGTCGGACAGTTAGTAGTTAGTAGTTCGACTTTTATAACAGTAGTAGTAGCAGTAGTAGTAGCAGTACTAGCAGTAATAGTAGTGGTAGTAGTAGTAGTAGTAGTAGCAGTAGTAGTAGTTGTAGTAGCAGTAGTAGTAGTATTAGTAGACGTTTTAGTAGTAGTAGTTTGAGCTATCCATGTGCTAACGTTGACGATCCAGTGAGGAGGAGCAAGGAGCAGAAGGAGCAGAAGCCCTGCCTTCAACCAGTTCAGTGAGACATGGAAGGAGGGCTAACCAAGACAGGTGAGAGACTTATTATTATTGTTATTATTATTATTATTATTATTATTATTATTATTATTATTATTATTATTATTATTATTATTATTATTATTATTATTATTATTATTATTATTATTATTATTATTATTATTATTATTATTATTATTATTATTATTATTATTATTATTATTATTATTATTATTATTATTATTAGTGCTTTTGTTTTAGTTATTACTCTGTTCAGAAAAGTTGAAAATAATGTATTTTTACATGTCATTGTCTACAGCAATGATTTGCCTGGGACATCTAGGGGGGCAGGGCGTGCCCAAGCCAACCCTAACCCTAACCCTTATTACTAGGTTTGCAGACTTTGTACGCAATATATACAGAATGGAATATTATTGAGTGTATATACAGTGTGTGTGTGTGTGTTGTATGAGCAGTGTCTTATATGTACAATGTGTGTGCCATTTATGTGCAGACATGATGAGCAGCCTGCTCCAGTCCGACGCAGGACAACCCAGGCCAGGCCAAGACGTCCAGCCCAGGCAGGAGATCAGACGCCCTGGAAGACCGACAGTGATCCTGATCCAGCCCCTCAGCCCCTCCGGTTCATGCCGTGCAGACCACCAGAACCGCAGCTAGACCCCCATGCCACGTATACACAGGTAACACCTGTCAAAAGGCGTTACAGTTTGACAGGTGCAATATATTTGTTAAAAAAAAGCATGCTGGTGATCATTTCCAGTTGAGAATCAAAATTTCGTCTGTGTTTATTACCTGTGTATGGAGAAAATAATGCTTTGTAAATTGAATTCTGATCTGTTCTCTTTTGTTTATGTAAATATGCTACCTGAGGGTGCATTTCCACTGTTTTATATCCTTGATTTGATATGTTTGCATTGGTTCATACTAAAAATAACACATTTTCTCAATCCGATTTTGTGTTTTGTGTTGTACATTATGCAGTATACAGTATATACAGTATTATACAACATGAAAACTAACTGTCAGGTCATATATGTGAGGCTGTTCTGAAGAAAAAGATACCAAACATACCATGGTAAAACATTTTAAAATGGGAATTATACAATTTAAATCAAAATTAGCCAAAACATATGAGACCTTGCAAGGGTACTTAAAACTGCTGTATGATCTTGACTGAATTGCTGCTTTCAGCAGGCCAACTGCGCTCTACAATGCCCCTTGTGCACGGCACGTGAGCCCGTTATAATTGCGCTCCTGTTGGGTCGTTGGGTTGGGCAATCATTAACCATAATAATAATAATAAGTAATAACATTAAAATGTAATAATACAATAAAATTAGGCCTGAATGGGTAACGCTCACCAATAAGCCACCCGTCTTCAACAGCGTCTCCATAGACACGAAGGCCCACATAACTGTTCTGCACTATCAGCAGAACGTATCAGCCAAATCTGCATTGCAGATTATCTGTACATTGACAGATTTCTTTCTATTCACATAACTGAATTCGTTAATTGATGGAGCTTTGACAGCTACATGGGTACACATTCTATTGCTCCAATGGAAAATGCCAGAGCGATCTCCAATCTCATGCTGAGAAGAATCCCAGGGTGGAGAGGACTTGAATGTGCACGGATGGCATTCGTGCGCGTTGTTTCATGCTCCGATTTGTGTCCCGGGTAGCGGACTCTACTTCTACTTGTCACGGATATGGCTATTTGCCGAGCGAATATTATTCTCTCTGCAAATAGCCATATCCGATAACGCAAGACAAACCATGCTGCATTCATTCGGGAAGACCTATTCTAAATGCTATTTATAGGGTTTGACAATAATTACACTCATTATTATGAGTCATACGAACACGTCAGTGTTGGAACTCTAGTCTAATGCATGAAAGCTTATTCCGTCCGTCTGCAGTCTTCTTATTCTACCGCTTGGTGCCATGTACTGTACGCACGGTCCGAGCTGTGCGGAGATATATACGCACAATCTCAAGCACACGTTCATATGGATAAATCCCACACTTTGCTTTGAAATGATCGTACGTACGCACGGTTTACGCACATATCTGTGCGTACGCAGCATTGATAAATGAGGGCCCTGGTCCAGAGTGTTTTTCTCCCTCGTAGGAAAGTTCACATATTGAGAGTATTTCGGGAGGACACTCCTTTACGTTGCGGTGGTTAAAATCCCCAGCTACCGTGAACAGGGCATCGGGGTGTGCAGTCTCCTGTTTATCGATGATGTCATGCAGTGTGCTATTGTGGAGTCCGCCCGCGGCGGAATGTAAACAGCCAGAATAAACTCTGCACTGAACTCCCTTGGCAGGTAAGAGGGTCTGCATTTCACCATCAAAAGTTAAATATTATCCGAGCGGTGTCTTCCAGTCACCTGTACGTCCGAGCACCGACTATTACTCACGTAGACACAGACGCCGCCGCCGCCTCTCGTCTTTCCGTCTTCAGAGTCTGGAATGCTGTCCGAAAGCCAGGTTTCCGTGAAAATAAGAGCACATCATTCTCTCATTTCATTCAAGATTCAAGAGTTTTATTCATACCGGGGCATACA
>NW_028173171.1:39444-69444 GCF_963971535.1 Notolepis coatsorum | reverse complement strand
TGTATCTATGTGCGTTTGGTCTGGTCATGTTTTGTATATGTACCTTGTGTTGTTTTCTGTTTAGTCATCTCCCCAGCTGTGTGTCATTCACTAATCATCCTCTTGTCTCTAATTAGTCCCTGTATTTAAGTGTGGTTGGCCCAGCAGTCCTTTGCTGGGTCATTACTTTTGTTTGCTGTCACCGTCGTGAGTACTCTGTGTAGTCGTGTTTATTTCGTTTTGAGACCACGGTCTCTCGTTTCTTTTCTAGTTTCTAAGTGTTCCTATTTATATTATGCTCCGTGTTTCACAATTAAAGTGCACGTTATTTTGAAAGAGCCAACCACGCATTCCGCCTCCTGTCAATTCTCTCCACGTGTATCTGCTGCAATTGGGTTCCACACACCACCATGCCAACCAAACATTCCAATCGTAACAGTATGTCATATATGTTATGATGAATTGAAAATGGGGGACCCTGATGTAAACAAGATTAAAGTATTTCTCTGGTCTGCATCCCCTTAACAATTGTGTGTATTGAGCTGTACTGTATTGTACCCATTCTGCAATCTGTTAATAAAGTTTTCAATCAATCAATCAATCAATCAATCAATCAATCAATCAAACCCTGTTCTGCCCTGTTCAACCACCCTGTTCTTGTCTTGTTCATGTTTGTGTTCTATTATCTTCCTCCTCTCCTCTCATCTTCTCACTTCTGTTATGTACTAATCCTTTGTAAAAGTATTTATGAATAATGTGTATTGTTATACTTCTGTTATATACTCAAACGTTTGTAAAAGTATTTATAAATAATTAGGGCTGGGACTTTATCACGTTAATTTCAATTAATTAACTACAGAAAAAATGTAAGGTGATCAACCAATACATTGTTGGAAAGTTGAATTTGTCGCCTTTCGATCGTCACCTCACTCAACCTATTGCGTGCTTCGGGTCTCGAGTTACAAGACGAAACATCCGGCAAGCGTCATTTGACAAGCCGTTCGGATTAGTGACCACGTCCGGTTGTGAACGGTCCTGAACTGACCAGTGACCAGTCACCGCTGATAGTGAAAATGATTGACCACTGCTGTAGCCAAGGAGCGTCTGCTCCGATGGGCGATCCCAGGCGGGCGCTCAGAGTGGGGGAAGGTGACACAAGAAGACGAAGAAGTCCTTTGTTTTGACTCGAGAGTAGAAATAAAGGCAGTGGACGGCCATTTTGGATAATCACGCTGAATTATTGCGGTACACACATTACCAAAACCTTTGTGAAACCCAACTTTTTCTGTGGGATTTTTATAAACTTTGGACCTGTATGACTATAAGACTTCAGGCTATGGAATCGTTATGTTTTCCAGCTCCTACCTATCAGCTGGAACTTAAAAACAGGCATCTGGTAACCACTAAAAATGTGAGTACACTGTTACTCTATTTCATTAGCTGATTTTCCTTTATTGTGTAAGACACTTCGGAATGTTACCTTTCAAAAGAGAAAAGGTCCTTTGCCCTATATATATATATTAATCCTAAAATTTCTACACTTTGTTAAAAATTGCATTGATCTGACTGTTGGTCTGTGTAGTAGCTAATAAACAAGATTTTGCGGCTTAAACGTATGTATAATGTATATTCATTGATTCACTCATATACCAAAATCCATTTGAATTGAAAAATGTTGCTTTTCACGTAAAATATTGATATGCGTTTAAAATGTGATTAATTTAGATGAATTAACTATCAAGTCTCGAATTAATTTGATTAAATTTTTTTATCGAGTCCCACCACTATAAATGTGTATTGTTATACTTCTGTTATATACTTATCATTTGTAAAAGTATTTATAAATAATGTGTATTGTTATACTTCTGCTATATACTCATCATTTGTAAAAGTATTTATAAATATGTATTGTTGTACTTCTGTTATATACTCCTTTTTCTCCCACAGAAAGATTGACATACCGTATGTGTGAGTGTATATACAGTATATATATATACACATACATAGACACACACACACACCACACACACACCACACACAAACTACACCACACACACACACACACCACACTACATACACACACGCACACTACACACACATACTGTACACACACACACCCCACCACACACACGGGTTGGGCTGAGGTCCAACTAGAGAGATCCATCACGATACCCGCAGCGTCGATGATGTTAGTGGCTGATCCTGGACCAGCTGTCCTATAAACTAATAATCCTCTTATCAGGTTCATCTACCGTCTCTCTCTCTCTCTCTCTCTCTCTCTCTCTCTCTCTCTCTCTCTCTCTCTCTCTCGCCACACTACACTACACCTGGGAGATGGAGGAGGGTGCACGCCAGCACACACACATCAGATGTGCTACACTGTACGGTACATACGCACACACATATAGGCCGTGCATGTGTGCTGGTATAACCCTGTATGCTCCACACACACACACACACACACACACACACACACACACACACACACACACACACACACACACACACACACACACACACACACACACACACACACACACACACACACACACACACACACACACACACACACACACACACACACACACACACACACACACACACACACACACACACACACACACACACACACACACACACACACACACACACACACACACTCTCTCTGAGCCTCACCTGTATGTTGACATAACCCTACACGGTCCAGCACCTCTCTTATCTGATTGGCTTGTCCTCTCACTCAGCTAGAAGCAGAGGGCTGTCGCTGGAGACACACAGGTGGGGGGAGAGCGGGAGAGAGAGAGATAGACAGAGAGAGACAGAGACAGAGACAGAGAGAGAGAGAGAGAGAGAGAGAGAGAGAGAGAGAGAGAGAGAGAGAGAGAGAGAGAGAGAGAGAGAGAGAGAGAGAGAGAGAGAGAGAGAGAGAGAGAGAGAGAGAGAGAGAGAGAGAGAATGAGTGAGTGAGGGAGAGAAAGAGTGAGTGAGAGAGGGAGGGAGGGAGAGAAAGAGTGAGGGAGAGAAATAGTGAGTGGAAGAGAGAGAGAGGGAGAGAAAGAGTGAGGGAGAGTGAGATAGAGGGAGAGAGAGTGAGGGAGAGAAAGAGTGAGGGGGGAGAAAAGGAGGGAGAGAGGGAAAGCGGGCGGGAGAGAGAGGTAAAGAGAGGGGGGAGAAAAGGAGGGAGAGAGAGTGAAAGAGGAGGGAGAAAAAGAGGGAGAGGGAAAGAGGGGGAGAAGAGGAGGGAGAGAGAGGGAAAGAGAGGGGGGACATCTCCATCATCGCTGTGGTTGGATCTTCATTAAGTGAGCTGCTGAGTTCATCACCAGTACGGGCCTCACCGCTTCTTCCCAGCGCCTATAATCACTGTCGCTTACACAGAGACACAGGAGCATGCGGTGAACCCTTCATCACGGTTCTGATCTCCAACGCTCCTCCTCGCCAGACACAGCAGTAGCAGAAGAGGCAGCAGCAGCAGTAGCAGCAGAAGCAGCAGCAGAAACTAAATAAGCAGCAGCAGAAACAGAAGATGCAGCAGAAGCAGCAGAAATAGTAGCAGCAGAAGTAGCAGAAGTAGTAGCATCAGAAGTAGTAGCCCAGATAGCAAAAGGTGTTAATTCAATGTTGATTTATGGTCAAAATGCTTGATTTTTGGTTAAGGTCGACGATTGATGGTGAATCACCCATTAACCGATGAAGCAATTGACTAATGTTGAAAACATGTCATTGAATCAATATTGTTTTGTGGTTGCATTTTAATGATTGAAATGCCAATATCTAATAAATGTTGAATCAACGTATGCTGCTCAACGTATGCTGTCGTCATTGTCTCATCACCCAGACTGCACTGCACTTGTGCCCCGCCTCCCAGAATGCACCTGTGCGGCAGCTTCCTGGCAGCTAGCTACCTCATGTCTCTCTGCATAGTTAAGACTGGTGAGTACTGCATGGCAATAATGTCGATTATGTTGTATGTTGTATGTTGTATGTATGCTTTCGATTGCAAACGCCAGTGGAGTAGTGCCGTGTTCGTTTTTACATGGTAGAGAATATTATATTAACCGTTATGCATGCCTGCTAGCTGAAGCTAATTTAGCTAGTAGCGTTAGCAGTTAGCTATAATGTTTCTTGATTTTGGTGTTTAGTGATATCCACCTGTTGCATATAAGAATATAAGAGGCCAGGTATCAACGTTAGCTCCCGGAACGATAGCCAGTTAGTTAGCACCAGCCAGGTATCAACGTTAGCTCCCGGAACGATAGCCAGTTAGCCAGCACCAGCCAGGTATCAACGTTAGCTCCCGGCTAACTGGCTATCGTTCCGGGAGCTAACGTTGATACCTGGCTGGTGCTAACTAACTGGCTATCGTTCCGGGAGCTAACGTTGATACCTGGCTGGTACCGACCCCTTTTTGACATTATTATCATATATTAATATTTTTATGAGTGATGCCATAAATTAACGTTTTTAAAATCAAACGTTTTCAAGTATTATTATCACTACTATGTCACAAATACATGTAGAATGTAAAACGTTAGGTTGGCAATAGTTTAGCAATAGGTTAAAAGTGAGTTTATATCATTTTAAGTTTTTTTTTCAACTCGCGTTTTTGACCCGGAAGCGGAAATGAAAATGTTGAGCGATCAGAATTGGAATCTTTTTGCGGCCATTTTCAAGAGGACCTCGCTAGCTATTTCACCAAACTACACTTCCTGTGGTCCGCTATGGTCGTTCAAAGTTCGGCGTTCTGAATGAAACATATCAATAATTGTTATGATTCGCGATAATAAGCTACAAAAGGTAATGTTTTTGACAAATATTGAAACGCAGTCAGTTTCTCCACACTATTGTAATCATGTAGGAATAATTAGATCTGAAATTAGTTACAAAATGATTACACTGTGGGAGAAATAAAAAAGTACAGTCGATTACATTAAATATCAGTATATGTTATTATGCACGCTTGGTGATACTATATCCAAATTGAACTCGGCCATTTGAAAGATACTATATGTATATATATATAAATGTGCGAATTGGCTATAATAAGGTAATGTATAAGCATATATTCTATATTCTATAATAATATTTCAAATTGCATTGCTCCGGATGGGAGAATTCAGTACTGTATATACAAAACCTTCAATTTGATCATATTCCCTTTATTAATTTCCTTAGATCTTTTGTACACATGATCTCAAGAGGGTACTGAATGAGCTCAGTGGCAGTTTTTTAAGTTTGGTCATTATTATCATGGTTTTATTCACTGTCAAAGATGAAAAGAAAAATCATAATTCATATTTTCCTTTGTTTCATCAGAATTTAAGCAAGCCTAGTAATAGACACAATATTTCTGACACTGAGAATACATTCATTAAGGTCCATAGATGTTCCTAGATACCAAGAATATGCAAATAGCCCTTGTAGAAGTGGAGCAATATTCCATTTACCTAGGTATACATTTTTACTGATTTTCACCTGGGGTGGAACAGGTTAAGCTTAGGCACTCTTTCGAAGTTGGTTAAGGTTAGAGTTTGTCTTAGAGCATGGCGATAGAACGCCAGGTAGTTTGCAGGCTGTTTGGCGTGCCACTGGTCCTGCTAATGTTGAATGAATGAATGAAAACTTTATTTAACAGATTGCAGAAGGGGTACAATACAGTATGGCTCAATACACACAATTGTTAAGGGGATGCAGACCAGAGAAAGACGTTTTTGTCTCGTTTACATCAGGGTCCCCCATTTTCAATTCATAGTGACATTTATGACATACACATGATGACATTTATGGCATAGGGAGGGACATACATGACATACAGATAGTATATAGTTAGACGTTTGGTTATATGCACAGTATTTTCTAATGAACAATATAACAATAATATAATAATGGACTCTCTTGATATTGATCAAAATGTAGAATTATGCAAGTGTTTCACCCTGCACATTGCAATGCAGCACATTAATCAGGACCCTCCCCCCTTTTTTCTTTCTTTTTCCAGAATCACGTACCAGTTTCAAGAAGCCGCACGTTGCAGCAATTGAAGCAAAGACCTGTTCTAGCCAAGTAAATACCACAATTTATGTACCATTACATTGACTATATAGTTAGACGTTTGGTTATATGCATGGTATTTTCTAATGAACAATATAACAATAATATAATAATGGACTCTCTTGATATTGATCAAAATGTAGAATTATGCAAGTGTTTCACCCTGCACATTGCAATGCAGCACATTAATCAGGACCCTCCCCCCTTTTTTCTTTCTTTTTCCAGAATCACGTACCAGTTTCAAGAAGCCGCACGTTGCAGCAATTGAAGCAAAGACCTGTTCTAGCCAAGTAAATACCACAATTTATGTACCATTACATTGACTACAGCACCTCATCACTATGTCATCTTATTCTCGGGCAAAAAGACGTAGAGTCAACAAATTACTGAGAGAGAGAGAGCAGGCTATCCTCACTGATTATAAGTTAATTGTTGCTGCTAATTCAAGGACAAACCATCACTCTTTAGAGAACTACAACACCCCATCTGGTGTTTCACAGCGTAGACAGATGGCCGGCGATGACGGGCAGCTTATGAAAGGCTATTGGACATGGTGTAATTCCTCGTGTGATTTGCTGCTTATTTTTATTTCTCACTTAATGATTTTAACTCTTCTTCTGAAGACCTTACCATCCAGAAGAATAATTCAATGCTTGCTGAATTACTTGTCGTGGTGAAGGATCTATCGAGAGATGTGCAGTTCATCAAGACCGAGTTGGCTGAGGGCAACATATCTGGTGGGACCAGGGGACACGGCGTGGCCACCACAACCACTATGCTCCCCTTCCAGCTGCCAATCGCCAGTGAACAAGACTTCAATGAGGCAGAATCATTACTGATGGAGCAATCAGTCCGTCAAAAGATGGTAATTTATTGAACTGCATTCATTTATCAAATGTAGATCGTTTCAGTGTGGTCTTGTTCAGGGGAAAAATGTGTTTAGCACTTTCTAGTTCAAAACGTGTTAGAGCTTGTATATCTGCTATTTATGAAACGTTTTGAAATTGTTCAAATATACCGTTTACATATGGACAGGAGGGTTAATGTGGTTAAACCTAATGACTGGCATGGGCTGGAATATCAGTGCATGCATAAAGTGTGTGTATAAACAAGTTGGTTGCTCTGTGTTCATAAAATAAACGTTATGCTGTTTCTAACGCAGGGCCTTCATTTTCTTCTCTCTGATTTAGATTTCTCGCCTGGCTTTGGTAGGAGGCACCAATTCATAGAACCTGATCAGACTGATGTTGAAAACTGCTATGACCAACGCCCTGGCCAGTGGGTTCAACTGGGCTGGAAAGAAAGACAAGCGTTGTTCAGAAAGCAAGAAGCGATTCAAGCACACCACACTACAAGCCTGCATGTTTGGTGAGCTTCCTCCCCTGCAAACTACTTCATAGGTTAAGTTTAGGTAGTGAGGTGGTGATACTGGTGATGCTGGTGATTCAGAATATAATTATGCTGTTGCAAAAACTTAAAAAAAAAGTGTTATGTTGGAATAAAGTGATGAAAGTGCAACCTATAAGAAATGGACAACGTAATTGAGCTTTAGAGGTGCATGGATACACATTGTATTGCCTAGATGGTGTCAGGCTAGGCGATTGCTTAATTCTCTTTCCTGTCCAGTCTAACTGGATGCTGACTGTAGCTTGTTACTGTAGACCTACAGAGTGAGTAATTGAGTGATTAAAAAAAATCGCACTCGTGTGAAGTGAGGGGTGCTCTTATCATCGTACATCATCTCACCCACCTCTCTTCCTCACTTTTTTATTTGTGTGTCTATCAGCTGCTGCTCGACAGTTTGACCCCAAGCTGACCGACCAGGACTACAGCGAAACTGTCAAGAAGTGGCTTCGTTATGCGCCAGACCGGGAGGGAGGCATCTCAAGGAACCGAAGTGACCCAAACTTAAGTCAAGCGAACCAGAGTCAAACTTAGGGTACCCCAGCACAGCACACACTGTTTCCCTGGTTCATACAGTACAAGGAATTACCCTCATTGACACTGTTCTTCCATGGACGGCATCTACTTGAATGACTTATGCTGCTTCAGCCTGTTCTTGTAACCGAAGTGACCCAAACTTAATTGTCAAGCGAACCAGAGTCAAACTTGGGGTACCCCGGCCAGCACACTGTTTCCCTGGTTCATACAGTACAAGGAATTACCCTGGACACTGTTCTTCCATGGACGGCATCTACTTGAATGACTTATGCTGCTTCAGCCTGTTCTTGCAGTGTTTATTTTTTTTATTTTTTATTTTAACCTTTATTTACCCAGGGTAGGTTCGCTGAGCACAGATGCTCTTTTTCAGCTACGCCCTGCTTCACATTCACAGAGTTCCATTCACACCTGGGAGCTGCCCAGGCCTAACAAAATTAATAGTTGGTTTCAGGTTGCCGACCGACCCTGCCGATTTAGGTGCGACCCAATATATTTTATGAGTTTTTAGAAAAAATTATATAAAAAAAAAAAAACGTTTTTTTTTTTTTTTTTTTTAATAAAGTTTCATAGAAATCTTAGTCAAACATTTAGTATTATGGATATTAAACATGCTGGCAGAGTACATGCATCCATGTTGTTGTGAACATTTTAATTAAATAAAGAAATTCCCTATCCATAGTCGCCGTGGGAAAGAATAAAATAAAAAAATTAAATAAAATAAATTCCCTACCTACCCATGGCCAAACTGACAACCAACCTGAAACCAACTATTAATTTTGTTAGGCCCCAGTACAACCACAGTCTGACACTGTTGGCCACTGAGCAACTCCACTGGAGCAGTTGGGGGTTTAGTGCCTTGCTCAAGGGCACTTCAGCGGTTGGTGTTAAGGGTATGGGAGATAGTTATATGGGAGAGAGTTATAGAAACATTAGGGGTGTAACGGTACACAAAATCCACGGTTCGGTACGTACCTCGGTTTTGAAGACACGGTTCGGTATTATTTTCGGTACAGTGGGGGGGGGAATCCAAAAAAATTGCTTTTCATTTATCTATTTATTTAACTGTATTAAACAATATAAAACGAATTGGCCATAATTGACTGAGCAAACTAATGCTTACTGCTGTAACCTACTAATAACACTTAAGTAAATCTGAAGATTATTATATAGCAGATGCCTTGGAGGATAAGTCGTGGACAACTGTAGATCATCTAAGCTCCACTGTGTTTAAATTCAAATCCTATGCCATTGTTATTTAACCCTTGTGTCTGAAAACTAAAGTATTATACTCTTATTAGGGGACTAAATTGAAAAACTCCATAAAAAGATTATGTTGAAATAATTTCCCACTTTCTTTTCCATAAATATTTTATTCAACTTCAGCCCTGATCATAACAATTTTTTATATTATTTTTGTAATGAAATACTCCCACTTTTCTGAAAAGAGTTGTTAAATATGACAAAAAAAATAATATGTGGTGGTTATGATCGGGCTGAAGTGGAATAAACAATTTATGAAGAGTAAAAAAAAAAATACAAGATAATTAAAAGATTATGCCACATATTATGTTGGCTCATCACTGCAAAGTTATCAAACAAATACGAATCTGATCAGACACAAGGGTTAAGTTGTTGTTCCCTTTCTAATTTCCTCAAACATCTAGTCTAGTTAATGTGATCAATATTATTTGACAATTGATGCTTTTTGTTGGACATTTCAGTCAGTAGTGAGCTCATACTTTGAGCTCATAAATTTATAGTTAAAATGATTGAGACAACGCAATCTTGTCTTCGTTGTGCATGAATGCGTGTGCTCACCACACACAATATGTGTGTCACTATTCTGGCAGTGGCTATATATGTATTGTTAATGAAAGCCTGTTATAAGGTCTGTTATTTTTTTTTGTGTAAAAGGTATGGTCACTGGAAGTATGATACCCTAGAATTTTTTTTTTCATATTAAAGCCATGTTGTCATTTTTGTTCACACATTTTTGGAAATATGGTCATATAAGAATTGTATTATTATTTATTTAACAATAGTGTGTTTAACAGCAGGAAAAAAACATGTAATGTTATGATGTATACATATCAGCAGCAATATTTTAATGTAAAATGTACATTAATCAGTATTGATTCCTTAACTTTACAAGTTACAAGTAGATGTACAAGTTACAAATGTACAAGTAGAGTACCATTTAGATTATGGTTGAATAAACATTGATGTCTAACATTGATTCAATATAAAATCAACTAAAATGTGCATGTAGATTACCATTTAGATTATGGTTGAATAAACATTGATGTCTAACATTGATTCAATATAAAATCAACTAAAATGTGCATGTAGATTACCATTTAGATTATGGTTGAATAAACATTGATGTCTAACATTGATTCAATATAAAATCAACCAAAATGTGCATGTAGATTACCATTTAGATGATGGTTGAATCAACATTGATATAGTATCAGTTATGGTTGACACCTAACGTTGATTCAACGTGTAAGTCATAGACAACGATCTGTATAATTTAGATGTCAGGCTTCAACATAGATTCAATATTTCTGCCGAACCCTATTTCAACGTTGATTCACTCATTTTTTGCTATCTGGGAGTAGTAGTAGTAGTAGTAGTAGTAGTAGCATCAGAAGTAGTAGTAGTAGCAGTAGCACTAGTAGTACCAGTAGTAGTAGTAGTAGTAGTAGCATCATAAGTAGTAGTAGTCATTTATAAGTAGTAGTAGTAGTAGTAGCAGTAGCAGTAGCAGCTAGCTGGCTACCTAGCTAGCTCATTCACAAGGACAATTTTGCGAATTAACTAGCTGGGTACCCAACTAGCTCATTTGCAAAGATGACCTAGCTAGCTGGGTACCCAGCTAGTTCATTCGCAAAGACACATTTGCGAATGAGCTAGCTCACTACCTAGGTTGCAGATGTGTCTTTTTAGCGAATGAGCTAGCTGGTTACCCAGCTAGCTAGGTTGTAGTAGTAGTAGCATCAGAAGTAGTAGTAGTAGTAGTAGCAGTAGTAGTAGTAGTAGTAGTAGTAGTAGTAGTAGTAGTAGTAGTAGTAGTAGTAGTAGTAGTAGTAGTAGTAGTAGTAGTAGTAGTAGTAGTAGTAGTAGTAGTAGTAGTAGTAGTAGTAGTAGTAGTAGTTGTAACTGAGGGGTTACAAAACCCTGACTGTATTAAAGATTGTGATAGATTAAACCACTGCTAGTTATGTACTTTAATTACTGGCCAGACAGTACATCAAATATAGATGGTGAACACTCATAAGAACACGGCATTGACAAAGAAATAGTATTTTATTATTATGCAACATTAGGTTACAGAATGAGAATTAGGGTCGCGCTTGTATGGCGAAGAATATGCGTAAAGTCAGTCAATAGCATGAGTCACTAGGAATATCAGGAATCCTACGATGGGTCTAAGTTGATGCCACCGGTCGTATAATAGCAACTATAGAAGGCAACGCTGGTACCGCCTGGAGACAATGGGTTCCTCTCAGAGTTGTAAGTTCTAGAGGATAGAGGAATGTTCGGATACTCAGTCTGATTCAATGAAGAATAAAGGGACTCCAAGTACAGAAGCCAGTCCTTGTAAATCCAACGATCAGCAGCAAAGCAATAACTGTAATCCAAATGCTCGATAGCAAACGATGATAGCTAGCCAGCCTCTGTCCATGAGGCCAGCCCGAGTGTAATCCTCACGAGGTTAAATCCCAAACGATAGTGGAAATCAACGAGGCTCTACTCTGGGTAACACGTTCCAAATCAATATAATCCAACCAGTAATGGTTCTGCAATCGCCGCCGCTGGTTCTCCTGTGCACTATACTTCACATTAAACTAGGTCGAACTTGATGTTACTGCATTAAACTCTGACACTTTCCTATTCTATTCGCACATGTTCTCAACGCACGGTTGCTCACTTCACTGTTACCGAACACAGACAGACTTTAGACGAACTTGTCACACTGCTTGCTTAGACGAACTGCTGCTGTGCGCACCTGCGCCAGCATATATACTTAAGTGGCTTTCTAGTTCCAAAACCTAACCACTTTGCCCGGAATCAATACGCTGCCAAGGGCATGTCCTGACTTGCCCCAAACTCGCCCCTTGCACCTGTCTGAGTGCGAGACTGCCTGGCGCGTCGTCAGGGGGCATTATTCATAAGGAAAGCGAATATTACTATGGTTCGAACGCAGTCTTAAAGGGATATACCTTGTATATATAAATAATATACAATGTATATAAAACAATAAATGTAGATTCTCAGCTTTAATCTGGCCCTTCACAACAGCCGCCTCCTAATTAGTCCGCACCTAATTAGTTAAGGGAGACAGATTAATAGTCCAGTCAACTGCTCAATATCTGTTGTGAGGAGTAGGGCAATCTACAAAGTCAGTGGGTCATGGTCGTCATCAGGGGGGTCAGGGAGCTCTGGCAACTTTATCAGCCTCGCCACGGGTCGGGTGTAACTCCGCCCTTGGACAATAACTTCTGCCGCTCTGACCTTCCCGTCGGCACCAGTGATCACTTTGCTTACGCGGCCGGCCGGCCACGCAGCTCGGGGTAGTGACTGGTCCATGATCATAACGACTGTTACAAAGGGTCAGATTAAACCGAATATATATATTTATTACTTGAGATATATTGTATAGTATTTGTATATCGTCTGATATCCCTTGTATATTCTTTGTACATATACACGGAATATCCCTTTACCTAGTACAGGCCAGACCATAATATTCGTTCTCCTATTGGACAGCGATCCCCTAGGCGCCACGGCCATACCCCCCAATGTCTAGTTCAAAGTCACCGCTAAGACATGCCTGGACATGCCCGGTTCTGCGCAGGAATATGAGACAGAAATAAGGCTGGTACTAGATTGTTCACCTTACGTATAAATACGGCGCAGGTGAATACAGCAGTTAGTTACCCCAATAAGTTGAAGCCTCACACCACGATACAACGTGCTGTGAAGTGGGCCCGTTTTGCCCCAAAATAGAGTCTTGAGACCGCGTGCGAATTGATAGCTGAAGTGTCAGAGTTTAACGCTGTATCGTCGAGTTCGACCTATTCTATTATTAAGTAATAGTCTATTATGTATAGTGTATCGTGCGGCTACCGTTCTACAGTGACCAGCATTACCAACGTTTCATCGTACCGAGCTAGTGTGCTTATCCAGGCTGGGCGGCCTAACCTGGTGCCGTCATCCGAGGAGCCCTAGACGAGAACCGTGTGGATATGTACACTGGATAACCTACCCCGACGACTACAGAGCCCTTTTCGGCTGGATTATATTTGCTTTGGTCCTGTGGCTGTTGGAGCGGAGAATCGTCTACACCCACTACTGTGTGGGATTTACCCTGTGAGGAGCACCGTCGAGCCCGCCTCTAGAACTCTGAGGCTGGCTAGCTTTCCTCCATGCGGCACTGCATACCGGAGAATAGCTGTTGTTTGTCTACGGATCAAGGGATTATTGCACTGTCTCCTGTACCTGGAGTCTCCTTATTCTTCGTTTTCCCAGACTTTCTGCTACCGACAAATCCTCTCCCCTGCTGGCTTACAACCGGAGGGAACCCCCTTAGTATCTCCAGCTGACCTACTAGTGTACCATATATAATTCTTATGATACAGGTGGTATTAATTATCTCCTGCGTAATATGCTCATGGACTTACGCTCTTGACCTATTCATGCACATTCTTCGCCTTACAAGCGCAACTCTCAATCTTGATAAGTAATGTAAGATAATCTTCGTGCTCTTCTAATAAATATTCTTCTAAACAGTATTTCTTGTGAAGCCGTGTTATTGTGGGGGTGTTCATCTCATATACATGTGTACTGTATGGCCAGTAGTAATGTACATAACTCAGTAGTGGTTTAATGATACCATAATTATTCAATACAGTCAGGGAATTGTACCCCTCAGTTACAATTGGTCCTTCGAGCCGGAGGGTAATTAACGTAATATTAATATAATATTAATATTGACATGGCCAATGATGAACACTCCACAAACGGTTCTCCTAAGCTAGATCGCCCGGAGCGCAGACGGCAGCCACCTCGTTACCTAGAGGACTACGCTGCCAGTCTACTACCTAGCTTTATACAGACGTTAAACGCGGAAAAAGCGGATAGTAAAAGGATGTCAAACCCTACCGACCAGGCGACCCTGCCAGTAGAGACCCTAGTGGGTTCTAACGTAACTGACCAAGCTCACGGGGGGGACCAGGAGGGACATGACATGACTTTACCCCCCGCCAACGTCAACGAGATAGTCCCGGGAGAGCTCCAGGATAAAGAAAGCCCTCCAGGGACGGAACCCGACCCACTACCAGAAGAGACGCGCACCCAGGAGATGGACCTCCTCGGAGCGCGACAGGAGAACGGATCTCCAACGAGCACTGCCAGAAGCCGATCACCTCCATCAGTATCTTCCCCCAGCGAGGCGGACAAGATGCTGGCGCAGGCATTTATCGCCACCCTGGCAGCCTCCACTGAACGCGATCGACTCCAAGCACAGACGCTTAGCGAACGCGAACATTCTTCCATGGAACAAGAGCGCCTCCGCGCGCAACACCAAAGTGAGCGCGAACACTCTACCATGGAAAGAGACCGCCTGCAGGCTCAACAACTAAGTGAGCGCGAACAATCTGCAGACCAAAGAGAACGCTTCCACGCGCAACTCCAAGCGCAAGCCCTTAGTGAACGCGAACACTGCGATCGAGCGAGAGCGCTTCCAGGCGCAGCAAAGGAGTGACGACGACCGCATACGCCTGGAGACTAGACGCCTCCAGACGGAAGAGAATATGGAAAGAGACCGCGCCGAAGCCCAGCGCGCCGCCGCCGATGCACAGCGCGGAGCCGCCAATGCACAACGCGACGCAGCCCAAGCCCAGCGCGAAGCAGAGCGCGACCTCGCTCACATCAAGCGCGAAGCCCAGCGCGACCGATTACAAGCGCAGATAATGGAGCAACTGATTGCCAGGGCAACCCCCCCTCCCTCCGCACGGAGCTCCAGGGCCTCGTCAAGACAAGGGTCTAGGGCACCCTCCCCTACCCGATCAAGCGACCCGGAGCCCGGCCAACAGAAAGAGCCTATACACGTCTCCGAACCCCCTCCCCGACCGGTCCATGCGAGACCCAGCAACAGGGAAGAACCGGCCTACGCCGCTGAGAGACTAAATAGACGATTACAGGATCTAGAAGACCTGGTAGAGGAAGAAGAAGAGGAAGAGGAGGAAAGTCAAGCCCAACAGCAGCATCGTACTCCACAGGACCAGGAGGTCCAGTACAGCCCAGACTTTACCCCCGAGGCCCTGCGTTACAGACCCCCGACTCAACTCACGGGTGAGCTTGACGCACGACCAGCCCAGAGGAACAGCACCTGGGTACACGGGCCTTGGTACCCGCCAGGTACCAGCCCACCACGACACGTAAGAGGAGACTCGCCTAGGAGGCCTCTCCCCCAACGCTCACCGATGTGCCAGCCATCCATGGCATCGTACCTGGGCACACCGACGTTCCCGGACTTCACACACGAGAACAGAGCACAGTACACAGAGCTACGAATGTGCTTAGAGACAATGATGTCCGATGTCCCCGATGAGACGTACAAGTATGCTATCCTACTCAAGCACCTGAAGGTGCCCAGAGCGCATAATATAGCGCTGGCATATTCCAACTCAAGTACCCCATACACCGCGGCTCTAGTAGCCCTCGACCAACGTTATGGACGCATATGGGACTACGTAATACAAGAGATAAGGAATATTGACCGTCTACCCCCAGCCACAGACAATCGCTCATTAGATGACCTCTCTATCAAGGTACAATCCCTGGTAGGGATGCTGGGGGCACAAAAGGAAAAGGGTAGGCACGAACTGTACGTGAACTCTAATGTTGAGAGAATATTAGAGAAGCTTCCGCCCGCCCGACAAGAGCGCTTCAGGCGGCAAAAGGACAACCGTGATCCCAACGGTCCCGAGCCATCCCTCCTAGACCTGGCCGACTTCCTGGCGAGAGAAGTCAGCAGCCTACGACTGGATACGTTCGTGCGGAGCGTACCAAGCTCCAGAGAGGGACCTAGGAGATCAAACGATAACCGCAGGCTGGTGACCGTCATGCACCAAGCCGAATCAGTACCGCGCAACAAGAACCACAGTACCCCCTCGACGAAAGAGAAGTGGAAGATTGTATGCCAGTACTGCGAAAAGGAACACTGGCTGTCACACTGTGACACGTTCAAGAAGATGACCGCCGACGAGGTGAGTCAATGGATAAAGTCCAACCGCCGCTGTTACCGCTGTGCGCGCAGTCACATGGCAGCCGAGTGCCGCTTAAAGAAGAGGTGTAGTCGGTGTGACGGAGCCCACTTGGACGTTTTACATGACAGTAACAGAAGAAAGCCTGCACCCTCAAGCAGCACAAAGGCAAGTGTTATGTACATTGACCCCGCCAGCAGCGGGGGCGCCCGGGTGCTCTTGAAGGTGGTCCGCGTAACATTGAGCTACGAGGACAAGGTCATGGACACCTACGCCGTCCTTGACGACGGGTCAGAAAAGACCCTTCTCCTTGCGTCCGCTGCGGCCCAGCTGGGGCTGCGGGGGAGCGAAGAAACGATGACGATTCGGACTATAAGAAGAGACCTGAAGACGATCAAGGGTGAGAACGTCTCCTTCACTATCGCAGCAAGCGGGCAGCCAGAGAGACGGTATAGGATCACTAACGCTTTCACCAGCCAAGACATAGGCCTGTCGCAGTACACCTACCCCATCGCCAAGCTGATGGACAAATACGTGCACCTGCGTCAACTACCTATACCGCTCATAGACGGTGCCACCCCGACCCTGCTGATAGGATCCGACCATGCACACCTCATCGTCCCGATGGACCGGGTCCACACTGGGCCCAGAGGCTGTCCAGCAGCAGTCGAGACCCGCCTAGGATGGACGCTACAAGGCCCCCTCTCCAGGTCTCCCAACCGAACAGCAGCCACTCGCTGCCTCCACTCCAGAGTGACAGAAGAAGACACCGCCCTCTTACAGCACGTCGAGAGGCTATGGACAATAGAGACAATACCCTTTAAGAACGAAAAGAAACACATTTGTTCCAAGGAAGACATTCATGCCATAGCCCTCCTCGAGCAGGGGACAAAGCGAGTCAAAGTCAACGGAGTGATGAGATACGCAACTCCACTCCTGAGGCGAGAGGGTATGCCTACCTTCCACGCCCCAAAAGAAGCGACGGAGCGGTATCTATCGAACACAGAGCGGCGCCTAGCCAGAGACCCCGCTCAAGCTACTGTGTACCGCGCTGAGATTGACAAGCTAATCACAGCGGGACACATAAAGAGAATTGACATTAAAGAGGCCGATCAGACGACCGAATCATGGTACGTGCCGCACCACAAAGTCCACCACAACGGCAAGGATCGTATTGTGTTTAACTGCAGCTACCAGATCGGATCACAAAATCTGAATAAAGAGCTCTTGCCCGGCCCAACACTCGGCCCCTCTCTACTAGGCGTGTTGCTACGTTTTCCGCCAGAACAAGGTGGCCATCAGCGGCGACATCAAAGGGATGTTCCTGCAGGTGTGACTAATGGAAGAGGACAAGCCCCTGCTGCGGTTCTTATGGAGAGAGAGGATCGGGGATGAGCAACCATCCATCTATCAATGGGAAGTCCTCCCTTTCGGAACCACATGAAGCCCATGCTGTGCTACGTTCGCACTGCAAAAACACGTCGCAGAGGACCCAGCAGCTGATGAAGAGGTCCGACAAAGTGTAGGAAATAGTTTCTACGTGGACAACTGTCTGCAAAGCGTCTCGACGCCAGAAGAAGCCGAGGCCCTCCTACTCAAGCTCCGCGCCTCCTGATCAAAGGCGGCTTTGATCTCCGGCAGTGGGCCAGTAGCGACCCTCGAGTATTGCGCAGCCTCTCCCCAGAGGACAAGGCAGCAAGCAGCGAGACCTGGATGGCGACCATCCCAGGAGAAGCCCAAGAAATGACATTAGGACTAGTCTGGCGCTTCAAAACAGACTCGCTCCATTATAGACACACACCCCTGACCAAGGAGCAGGGAAGGTCGATTTCACTACCGACCACAAGACGGAGTGTATACAGAACACTCGCCAGACAATATGACCCGTTGGGATGTATTCTACCTTACACCACCAGGGCAAAGATGATTATACGAGCGCTATGGGACAAGGACCAGGGCTGGGACGATCCTATACCCGACCACCTTGCTTCCACATGGAGAGAGTGGGAGACAGAACTCAGCTCGCTCCCAGGTGTCAACATACGCCGCAGCTACTTCCCACCCACAGTGAGGCCGGAGACGTGTCAGATGGACCTGCACGTCTTCAGCGACGCCTCCGAAGTAGCCTACGGTTCGGTGGCCTACTTGCGGGCCCGAGAGGAGGGAGGAGAAATACATACTGCCTTCATCCTGGCTCGCTCAAGAATACCCCCCCGCAAGCAACAATCTATCCCGCGTCTGGAGCTCTGCGCAGCCCTAGTAGGAGCGCAACTCGCCACGTTAATCCAACGTGAACTCACCATCCCGGTGCAAAGAACAATCCTGTGGTCAGACTCCATGACCGTACTCACATGGATCCAGTCCGATTCGTGTAGATACAAGGTCTTCGTGGGAGTCAGAATCACAGAGATCCAAGATTTAACAGAAGCAGCATGCTGGAGGTATGTGGACACAAAGCAGAACCCAGCCGACGTCATCACACGGGGAATGTACCTGGATGACCTCACACGTCACAATCTCTATAGTGACGGTCCCGAGTTCCTCAAGCTCCCGGAAGAAGAGTGGCCTACACCCACCCCACGGGAGGCGAGTGAAGAGGAGGCAGAAAAGAAGAAATCTATGTTCTGTGGGTTGACACACACACTAGTCCCCACAGATCCCAACATAGACGACTGCCCCACCCTTGAGAGTGCGCAGTTAAAGACATTCCTGTGGCACCACCCTGAGGTTCCGCCCACTACTGACATTACTGGAGCTAACTACGAAGAAGCAGAACTCCTTCTGCTACAGCGAGCCCAAAGAGACTCGTTCCCCGACGAGCTAGACTGTCTGCAGGAATCAAAGCCAGTCCCGTCAGACAGCAGACTGCTCCACTTGGCCCCTGAGAGCGAAGCCCATAATCTCATCAGAGTGGGTGGTCGTCTGAGGAGAGCCCCAGACTTAACGGATGACGTCAAGTTCCCGATAGTCTTAAACAGCCGACACAAGGTCACAGAGCTCATCATAAAGAAATACGACGAGGACGTGCACCACGCCGGGGCAGAGAGAGTCTTCGCGGAGATCAGACGTCGCTATTGGATACTGCAAGGAAGAGAAGCAGTACGACGCTTCCAGCGGACCTGTCTAGACTGTCGCAAGTGGCGAGCACAGCCCAGTATACCCCGGATGGCTGACCTACCCCCCTGTCGCCTCCGACTCGGCGACAAGCCCTTTCACTCCACCGGTATGGACTGTTTCGGCCCGCTGTATGTAAAGAAAGGAAGAGGGACGGAGAAACGGTGGGGTATTGTATTCAAATGCATGACCACCCGAGCGATACACATAGAACTCCTTCCAACCATGAGTACGGACTCATTCCTTATGGCCTTCCGGAGATTCACATCGCGGAAAGGAAAACCGTCTATATTATTGTCTGATCACGGGACAAACTTCAAAGGCGGAGAAAGAGAGCTGAGAGAGAGCTTCCAAGCTATGGGCCCAGAACTTAAGACCCACCTCGCTCCCTCTCAGATTGACTTCCAGTTTAACCCCCCGAATGCACCTCACTTCGGTGGAACTTGGGAACGAGAAGTACGTTCAATAAAGACAGCCCTGTAGGCCGTGCTTGGGGCCCAGACCGTGGCGGAAGAAGTCCTCACGACAGTCCTCACGGAGATCGAGGGAGTATTGAACTCAAAGCCCCTCGGTTACGTCTCAAGTGATGTAGCAGATGTCGACCCAGTCACCCCCAACACTCTCTTGATGGTGCGGCTGGACCCCGCGCTCCCACAGACAGTGTACAGACCTGAAGAAGCGAACGGCCGAAGAATGTGGAGGTACAGTCAAGTATTGGCTGACAAGTTTTGGAACAGTTTCCTCCTCCACTATCTACCGTCTCTACAGACCCGCCAGAAATGGGTAAAAGAAAGAGACAATTTGACGGAAGGCACAGTCGTCATGATTATCGACCAGTCACTACCCCGAGCTATGTGGCCGGCCGGCCGCGTAAGCAAAGTGATCACTGGTGCCGACGGAAAGGTCAGAGCGGCAGAAGTGCTCGTCCAAGGGCGGACATACACCCGACCCGTGGCGAGGCTGATAGAGTTGCCAAGGCTCCCCGACTCTCTTGATGACGACCATGACCCCCTGACTTTGTGAACTGCCCTACCCTCACAACGGACATTGAGTAGTGGACAGTGCGGTTAATCTGTCTCTGCTTATCTAATTAGGTGCGGACTAATTAGGAGGCGGCTGTTACAAAGGGTCAGATTAAACCGAATATATATATTTATTACTTGAGATATATTGTATAGTATTTGTATATCGTCTGATATCCCTTGTATATTCTTTGTACATATACACGGAATATCCCTTTACCTAGTACAGGCCAGACCATAATATTCGTTCTTCTATTGGACAGCGATCCCCTAGGCGCCACGGCCATACCCCCCAATGTCTAGTTCAAAGTCACCGCTAAGACATGCCTGGACATGCCCGGTTCTGCGCAGGAATATGAGACAGAAATAAGGCTGGTACTAGATTGTTCACCTTACGTATAAATACGGCGCCGGTGAATACAGCAGTTAGTTACCCCAATAAGTTGAAGCCTCACACCACGATACAACGTGCTGTGAAGTGGGCCCGTTTTGCCCCAAAATAGAGTCTTGAGACCGCGTGCGAATTGATAGCTGAAGTGTCAGAGTTTAACGCTGTATCGTCGAGTTCGACCTATTCTATTATTAAGTAATAGTCTATTATGTATAGTGTATCGTGCAGCTACCGTTCTACAGTGACCAGCATTACCAACGTTTCATCGTACCGAGCTAGTGTGCTTATCCAGGCTGGGCGGCCTAACCTGGTGCCGTCATCCGAGGAGCCCTAGACGAGAACCGTGTGGATATGTACACTGGATAACCTACCCCGACGACTACAGAGCCCTTTTCGGCTGGATTATATTTGCTTTGGTCCTGTGGCTGTTGGAGCGGAGAATCGTCTACACCCACTACTGTGTGGGATTTACCCTGTGAGGAGCACCGTGGAGCCCGCCTCTAGAACTCTGAGGCTGGCTAGCTTTCCTCCATGCGGCACTGCATACCGGAGAATAGCTGTTGTTTGTCTACGGATCAAGGGATTATTGCACTGTCTCCTGTACCTGGAGTCTCCTTATTCCTCGTTGACCCAGACTTTCTGCTACCGACAAATCCTCTCCCCTGCTGGCTTACAACCGGAGGGAACCCCCTTAGTATCTCCAGCTGACCTACTAGTGTACCATATATAATTCTTATGATACAGGTGGTATTAATTATCTCCTGCGTAATATGCTCATGGACTTACGCTCTTGACCTATTCATGCACATTCTTCGCCTTACAAGCGCAACTCTCAATCTTGATAAGTAATGTAAGATAATCTTCGTGCTCTTCTAATAAATATTCTTCTAAACAGTATTTCTTGTGAAGCCGTGTTATTGTGGGGGTGTTCATCTCATATACATGTGTACTGTATGGCCAGTAGTAATGTACATAACTCAGTAGTGGTTTAATGATACCATACTTATTCAATACAGTCAGGGAATTGTACCCCTCAGTTACAACGACTGTGTCCACCTTCAGGTTGTCCCTGTCCTTTACCCACTTCTGACGGGCTGGACGGGATGGTAGGTCGCTTAGGAAGCGGGCCCGAGACTGGTTGATCTGTGCTTGGCTGTGTCTCCACATCCTCCGCCTGTTCCTCTTGTTCGGTCTGTACCCCGTCTGAGGAGGGGCCGGTTCCGGCCGCGCCATCGCGAGGTAGTTTGGGGTGCTGGGTTCGAGGTCAGCTACGTCGCTTGGAGCGCAGCTGAGGGGGGTGGAGTTCGGAACTCCCTCTTCTTGAGCCCACGGTCCTCTCACAGGCTTCTCGTCTAATGTCAATAGCCTCTCAACGGGCTGTACGAGAGAGTGGCCTGTGTCGCTCACCTTTGTGTGCAGGCAGCGTGTAGACGTGGGTTGACTGGCAAGTCCGTAGAGGGGGCCCTGGAGCGTCCACACCAGTCGGGTCTGAACCGCGACTGGGCATCCTTTAGGTCCGATGTGGGCCGCCTCGATTGGGACAATGAGGTCCGCATGGTCGGAGCCTATGAGCAGGGTCGGTGTGGCGCCGTCGATGAGCGGTATAGGTAGTCTGCGTAGGTGCGCGTACTTCGCCATCAGCTGTGGGATAGTTGTAGCTTGACAGACCTATGTCATGGCCTGTAAATGCTTTAGTGATGCTGTACCGCTTCTCGGGCTGCCCGACCGCTGCTATTGTGAATGAGACGTTCTTGCCCTTTATGGTTTTCAGGTCTCGCTGAATAGTACGGATTGTCATTGTTTCTTTGGTACCCCGCAGGCCCAACTGGGCTGCGGCGGAAGCGAGGAGGAGAGTCTTTTCAGACCCATCATCTAGGACGGCGTAAGTGTCCATGACCTTGTCCTCGTAGCTCAGGAGCACTCTGACCACTTTGATGAGCACTCGGGGGGTCCCGCTATACTTGGGGTCTATGTGGAGCACTCCTGTTGGTCGGTTGCCTCGTCGGGCTATTCTTCGCATGTTATCCTCGCACAGGAATCGGCGGTGACCGGCTTCTGGGGGGTCCGACGCAATCCACTGCTCCATTTCGGCGATGGTCAGTTTCGGGAACACGTCGCACTGTGCCAGCCAGTGTCCTCTGCGGCAGTACGTACAGGCGATCTTCCATACCTCTTTGGCCGGGGGGTTGTGACCTGTCTGTGGTGACACCGAAGCGAGATGGTACGAGTAGCACCGTGACTCCCAGTGTCTGCTGCAACAGTCAGGACACCAGGGGGGGGGTTCCGGACTGGTTTGTGGTGACACCGCCTCGGCCTGGTACATCACCGTGACGGGCCCACTTTGGTTTCCTGGCGGACGCTTGTTGCTCTCATGCAGGACTTCTAGGTGGGCACCGTCACACTTGCCGCATCTTTTCTTCAGGCGGCACTCGGCTGCCATGTGGCCGCGCGTGCAGCGGAAGCAGCGGCGGTTCGCTTTGATCCACTGACTCACTTCGTCAGCCGTCAACTTCTTGAAGGTGTCACATTGAGACAGCCAATGTTCATTTTCACAGTACTGACAGACAGCCTTCCACTTCTCCTTGACGTGGGTGTTGTGGCTCGTCTGCCGTGACTCAGCCTCGGCTTGGTGCATAACTGTCACTGACCGGCGGTTGTCATTGAACCTCCGCGGTCCATCTCTAGGGCTAGAGTCACTCCACACGAATGTGTCCAGTCGTAGACTGCTGACCTCCCTGGCGAGGAAATCGGCCAGGTCTAGGAGGGATGGTTCTGGGCCGTTGGGGTCACGGTGGTCTTTCTGCCGCCGAAAACGCTCTTGGCGGGCTGGAGGGAGCTTCTCCAGTATTCGCTCCACGTTAGAATTTGCATACAGTTCATATCTCCCCTTCTCCTTTTGGGACCCCAGCATCCCCACGAGGGATTGTACCTAGATAGAGAGGTCATCCAGTGCTCTATTGTCTTTGGCTGGGGGGAGGCAGTCGATATCTCGTATTTCTTGGATCACGTAATCCCATATGCGTCCATAGCGCGCGTCGAGGGCCACCAGAGCCGCTGAGTATGGGGTGCTTGAGTTCGAATATGCCAGCGCTATGTTATGCGCTCTGGGCACCTTGAGATGCTTGAGGAGGATGGCATATTTATAAGACTCGTCGTGGACATCGGACATTATAGTCTCTAAACACATGCGTAATTCTGTGTACTGTGCTCTGTCCTCATGCGTAAAGTCTGGGAACGTCGGTGTTCCAAGGTAAGATGCCATGGATGGCTGGGACACCGATGAGCGTAGGGGGAGAGGCCTCCTTGGCGAGTCTCCCCGTACGTGGGGTAGTGGGTTAGTGCTGGGTGGGTACCAGAGGCCGGGCCCCCAGGTGCTGCTCCTCGGTGCTGACTGTGTATTAAACTCAACCCTGGTTTGGGTCGGGGGTTCGTAATGCAGTGGCTCGGGGCTGGGGTCGGGGCTGTACTGGGCCTCCTGGTCCAAGATAGGTTCGTGCCGGTGGGCTTGATGTCCTCCCCCGTCCTCCGCTAGGTCCTGGAGTCTCTTAGTTAGTTTCTCGGCGACGTAGGCGGGATCTTCCCGGTGGCTGGGTCCCGTATAGACTGGTCGGGGAGGGGGCTCGGCGACATAGGCAGGTTCTTCCTGCTGGCTGGGTCCCGTGTAGACTGGTCGGGGAGGGGGCTCGGCGACGTAGGCGGGTTCTTCCTGCTGGCTGGGTCCCGTGTAGACTGGTCGGGGAGGGGAAGGTGCCCTCGACCCGTGTCGTGATGATCTCCGGGAGCTCCGTGTGGAGGAGTGGGGGGTCGCCCTGGCGATCAATTGTTCTATCATCTGCGCCTGCAGCCGGTCGCGCTCCGCTTCGCGCTGTGCATTGGCGTGTTCTCGCTGGATGTTCTCTTCAGTCTGGAGGCGCCTCTCCTCCAGTCTGATGCGTTCTCTTTCCACTGCAGAATGTTCGCGCTCACTCTGTTGTTGCGCTTGGAGGCGGTCGCGCTCCACTGCAGACTGTTCGCGCGCACTCTGTTGTTGCGCTTGGAGGCGGTCACGCTCACCCTGGATACGGTCTCTTTCGGTTGAAGCTGTCAGCGTGGCGATGAAAGCTTGCGCTAGTCTCTGGTCAGCCTCGCTGGGGGATGACACTGATGGAGGTGATCGGGCGTTGACAGGGCTTGGTGGAGACCTGTTCTCTTGGCGCGCTCCGAGGTCCATCTCTTGAGCGCTGCTTCTTGATTTCTCCCGCGCCCCGAGGTCTATCTCTTGAGCGCGGTACTCTTCTCTTGGTTGCGCGCCGAGGTCTGTCTCGGATGCGCGCTCTTGGGTTGGTTGTGCGCCGGGGTCTATCCCGGGGGCGCTTTCTTTATCCTGGGGCGCTCCGGGGTCTGTCCCGGTGGCGCTGTCTTGAGGTATAGTCACGTCATGTCCCGCTTGGTCCCCCCGTGAGCTAAGTCAGTTTAGTTTGAACCCACTGGGGTCTCTACTGGAAGGGCCGACAAGTCGATAGGATTGGGCATGCTTAAACTATCCGTTTTATCCGTATTTAACGTCTTTTTAGATAAGCTAGGGGGTAAAACGAAAGCGAAGTCCTCCAGGTAAGGAGGTGGCTGACGTTTGCGCTGCGGGCGCTCTAGTTTGGGGGAGCCGTTTGGAGAGTGTCCACCGCTGGCCATATCAATATTAATATGATATTAAAGATTACTGATACCCTCCGGCTCGAAGGACAAATTATAACTGAGGGGTTACAAAACCCTGACTGTATTAAAGATTGTGATAGATTAAACCACTGCTAGTTATGTACTTTAATTACTGGCCAGACAGTACATCAAATATAGATGGTGAACACTCATAAGAACACGGCATTGACAAAGAAATAGTATTTGAGGGTATTTTATTATTATGCAACATTAGGTTACAGAATGAGAATTAGTATTAGTATTGTATGGCGAAGAATATGCGTAAAGTCAGTCAATAGCATGAGTCACTAGGAATAGCAGGAATCCTACGATGGGTCTAAGTTGATGCCACCGGTCGTATAAAAGCAACTATAGAAGGCAACGCTGGTACCGCCTGGAGACAATGGGTTCCTCTCAGAGTTGTAAGTTCTAGAGGATAGAGGAATGTTCGGATACTCAGTCTGATTCAATGAAGAATAAAGGGACTCCAAGTACAGAAGCCAGTCCTTGTAAATCCAACGATCAGCAGCAAAGCAATAACTGTAATCCAAATGCTCGATAGCAAACGATGATAGCTAGCCAGCCTCTGTCCATGAGGCCAGCCCGAGTGTAATCCTCACGAGGGTAAATCCCAAACGATAGTGGAAATCAACGAGGCTCTTCTCTGGGTAACACGTTCCAAATCAATATAATCCAACCAGTAATGGTTCTGCAATCGCCGCCGCTGGTTCTCCTGTGCACTATACTTCACATTAAACTAGGTCGAACTTGATGTTACTGCATTAAACTCTGACACTTTCCTATTCTATTCGCACATGTTCTCAACGCACGGTTGCTCACTTCACTGTTACCGAACACAGACAGACTTTAGACGAACTTGTCACACTGCTTGCTTAGACGAACTGCTGCTGTGCGCACCTGCGCCAGCATATATACTTAAGTGGCTTTCTAGTTCCAAAACCTAACCACTTTGCCCGGAATCAATACACTGCCAAGGGCATGTCCTGACTTGCCCCAAACTCGCCCCTTGCACCTGTCTGAGTGCGAGACTGCCTGGCGCCGTCGTCAGGGGGCATTATTCATAAGGAAAGCGAATATTACTATGGTTCGAACGCAGTCTTAAAGGGATATACCGTGTATATATAAATAATATACAATGTATATAAAACAATAAATGTAGATTCTCAGCTTTAATCTGGCCCTTCACAACAGTAGTAGTAGTAGTAGTAGTAGTAGTAGTAGTAGTAGTAGTAGTAGTAGTAGTAGTAGTAGTAGTAGTAGTAGTAGTAGTAGCAGTATGTAGTAGTAGCAGCAGCAGTAGTAGTAGTAGTAGCAGTAGTAGTAGCAGTAGTAGTAGTAGCATCAGAAGTAGTAGTAGTAGTAGTAGTAGCAGTAGTAGTAGTAGTAGTAGTAGTAGTAGTAGTAGTAGTAGTAGTAGTAGTAGTAGTAGCATCAGAAGTAGTAGTAGTAGTAGTAGTAGTAGTAGTAGTAGTAGTAGTAGTAGTAGTAGTAGTAGTAGTAGTAGTAGTAGTAGTAGCAGCAGCAGTCGTAGTAGTAGTAGTACATTTTACATTTAGTCATTTAGCTGACGCTTTTATCCAAAGAAACGTACAAGTTCTGTACGACAAGTCATCAGGAAGGGCACAACTCTATCAGCTGAGTAACAATGTTCATCAAAGTGTTGAGTGCTACAGTGTAGGTTAGTTTATTAGGACAAGTGCATGACAGGAAGGTTAGTTAGGGTTAGACTTACATTTTTATATATTCTTTTATATTATTATTATTCTTTTTAAAAAAAATTATTCAGATTATGGTTGAAGAAGTCCGTCTTTAGTCGACGGCGAAAGATTGGATAGGTTTCGGCGGTCCTAACTGGGGTGGGTAGTTCATTCCACCATTGTGGGGCAATGACTGAGAAAAGGCAGGTTCTCCTTGATGACCCTCCCGGAGCTCGGATAGGAGTAGGTCTGAGACAGCCAGAAGATGCAGAGCGTAGGGGTCTTGAGGGTGTGTAGTTAGAGACCATTGACCGGAGGTAGGCGGTAGGGCCTTGAAGCGGATTCGTTCAGCAATGGGGAGCCAGTGCAGGTCCCTAAGAAGTGGGGTGACATGGGCCGACTTCGGTAGATTTGAGATCAGGCGGGCCGCTGCGTTCTGAATGAGTTGAAGAGGCTTGGTGGCAGTGGCCGGGAGGCCAGCAAGCAGTGCGTTGCAATAGTCGAGGTGGGAGATGACTGTTGATTGGACAAGGAGTTGGGTGGCTTCTTTTGTCAGGAAGGGGCGGATCCTTCTGACATTGCTCAGGAGGAATCTGCAGGTTCTGGTTGTCGCTGCGATGTGAGCAGAGAAGTTCAACTGGTCGTCGAGGACAACACCAAGGTTCTTGGCGGTCGGGGACGCGGTCACAGCTGCATTCTTGACTGTGATGGAAAGGTCGGTCAGGGGGGAGGATTTGGCCGGCAGGTGGAGCAATTCTGTTTTGCTTAGGTTCAGTTTGAGGTGGTTGGTCGTCATCCAGACGGAGATGTCGGACAGACAGGCCGAGATCCGCTCAGAAACGTGGATATCTGAGGGAGGGAAGGAGAGGAAGAGTTGAGTATCATCGGCATAACAATGATACGAGAAGGCATGAGACGTGATAATGTTACCCAGTGATTTAGCGTAGAGGGAGAAGAGAGGGGGTCCTAGGACCGAGCCCTGGGGGACACCCGTCCGCAGGGGGGCGGGTGGCCGACAGGGTCCCTCTCCATGACACTTGGTAGGAGCGGTCATTGAGGTATGATGTCAGCCATGTCAGCGCAAGTAGTAGTAGTAGTAGTAGCAGCAGTAGTAGTAGCCAGGGCCGCCTGGGAAAAATGCGAGGCCCCCCCCCCCAAAAGGTATATATAAATATATATAATTTTTTTTTTACTTTTTTTCATACAGTCAACATATTCTTAAATAATAGCGCTGCCCGAGGCTGGGCATGATACAGTCAACATATAGCAAGAGAGAGAGCGAGAGAGAGCTCCCGTTCTACAGTCAATATACAGTGTACAGAGAGAGAGAGAGAGAGAGAGAGAGAGAGAGAGAGACACATTGGAAAGAAATTGAAATGCTATTTGGCCCTAAACAGAGAGTACACAGTGGCAGAATACCTGAGCACTGTGACTGAAGATCCTTGACTAGGTACAGACTCAGCGAGCACAGCCTAGCCATCGAGAAAGGCCGCCATAGGCAGACTGTGTGTGTTAGAAAGAGAGAGAGAGAGAGAGAGAGAGAGAGAGAGAGAGCATGTGTGTTTGTCGTGTGTGTGTGTGTGTGTTAGAGAGAGAGCATGTATGAGAGAGATAAGCAAAGATGAGCCCCTAAAGAATATTCAACTTTTAATGGAAGAACAAAACAGAAGGAAAAGATAACTTCACAAAGGCAACATGAATATACATAGATCCAAAAGGACAAAGATCAACACTTAAATCCAAAGAGAAGAGGGTCTATACCAGAGAAAACAAAGCAGCAAGGAGCCAATGGCCGACATCAGCTAAATAGGCTAGCCAGGTACTGACACCAGGCCACACACAGCTTTGGCCAACGGCCCAACGCTACCCAAGCTACACAAACGACCAAGACAATTCACACACAGCACATGTCGTATCTCCAAATGTTGTGAAGTAACATATGTTTTGCCTGGAAAAAAACATCGTTATTAACAAAACATTCGGGAGGGGAAGGAAGGAAGAGTGGGGTAATGTCATGACATTTTCATTCATCTTACCTGCACCAAGGAACGCAGGGCGAAAGGCCGCAACACAGGTCTCCACGTTGACGAAAGGCCTCTCGCTGGCGGGACAAAAAGAAGCTATGGCCGGTGCCTTGTCATGGTGCAGGCCCGACTACATCTTCTGTCGAAGATGATGTCGTAGTCAGAGTGCCAGAACCCCCTGCTATTCTCACGGCTAATGTCAATGGTCGTAGCACAAGCTAACAGCTAACTCTAGGCTAACTGATAGCATCAAACTAACGTTCCCAGCCGAGCGCAGCCGGCAGCTAACGTCGTAGCTAAACAGCTAACTGGCTAACAGTTAGCTCAACCCGGCTATCGCTAACCATTAGCTAACGCAGAAGCAAGCTATGCGGCTACCACTGAAAAACTGTACAACGTGAGAAAAGCAATACAGGTGCTGACACCAGGCCACACACCGTTAGCTACTAGTACTACAACAGCTAGTCGGCCAGTTTGGCTCCAGAGAGAGAGAGAGAGAGAGATATCCATGGCGGGAATAGAATAGAGTGCATTAAAAACTCACCAAACGTCCAAGAGGATGGAGACAACCGCGTGGAGTTGACGAAGTTCATCTGCCGAACGACCATCCTCTTCATCTTGGCTGCACACGCTGTCTCTAGGTTAGCTAACGCTAGTTAGCCTTTAGCTAAGCTAGCTACTAGCCGACATCATCATGGCTATATCCCGACTGAACCACACTTAATATTATAACGTAGCTAAAGCTAACTAGCTGTCCCTGTCTTTAGCCGGGATGGCTAGCCTGACTGAACTGTCTAACATGCAACAACTTTCATC
>NW_028173171.1:29444-31944 GCF_963971535.1 Notolepis coatsorum | reverse complement strand
GTGCATAAAAATAAATGGAAAAGAGCTGTCAAGAGTGGTGTCCACAAAATTCCTGGGGGTCATCATCGATGAGTCACTCAACTTCAAATGCCACATAAAATATCTACAAACAAAACTGTCCAAATATGTTGGCTTATTCTGCAAAATACGTCATTTTCTTCCCTTGCCTGCCCTTCTCACTTTATACAAAACCCTGTTTGAACCCCTCATCAATTACTGTAACGTCATATGGTGCAACACATACCCCAGCCATCTCAAGAAACTAGAAAGCCTACAAAAGAGGGTACTACGAGTGCTGTCATGGTCCGGGTATAGAGCGCCCTCAAAGCCTCTGTTCCATCGCTTTGGTCTCCTGAGGCTCGCTGAATTTAACATTCATCAAAACGCATCAATTATGTATCAAGTTGTCAACAACATGAATCACAGACTGTCTGAGCTTGTCCCAGTCTGCCAACCACTGCACATCCACAACACAAGAAATAAGCATCTTATATCTGGCAAGAGGAGAAGGCTCAATTGTGCTAGCCTAAGCATAGCATGCAGGGGTCCACAGATCTGATGACAAATACCTTTAAAACCTTTAAAAAATCACTGAAAGAGGAACTGCTAAAATCATATCTCTAATTAAAATTATAACTTAGGAATAAAATTGTCTGTATTATGTATCCCTGTTATATGTCAGTTAGTAGGTAGGTGTGTAAACCTACCCACGTTGTATTGTTTTGTTTTGTTTTGTTTTTTGTTATTGTTTTGTTGTTTATATTCTGTTTGTATCTGTGATCAGGCTCCCTCCAAAAGCTTTAAATAGCTTCTTGGGAGACCTGGCACATGCACACAATTTGTGACATTGATATCACATGAGGATACTCGCATGTAAAATGTATCGTGTGTGTGTGTGAATAAATTCATTCATTCATTCATTCAAAACATATCCCTTACCTGCTCTATATCTGTACATATCCCTTACCTACTCTATATCTGAACATATCCCTTACCTACTCTATATCTGTACATATCCCTTACCTACTCTATATCTGCACATATCCCTTACCTACTCTATATCTGCACATATCCCTTACCTACTCTATATCTGTACATATCCCTTACCTACTCTATATCTGCACATATCCCTTACCTACTCTATATCTGTACATATCCCTTACCTACTCTATATCTGCACATATCCCTTACCTACTCTATATCTGTATATATCCCTTACCTACTCTATATATAATATTTAATCTACTTTTTCTCCCCTTTTTTCCATATTTTTCTCCCATCCCAATTTTTTGTCGTTATGCCAATTCCCTTCCTGGTCATTGCACGGTTTTGCCCCTACTGTCGGCCTGGGGATGGTGAAGACTACCACATGCCTTCCTCCGATACATGTGGAGACAGCCAGCCGCTTCTTTTCACCTGACAGCGAGGACTCTCACCGGGGAGAGTGTAACGCATGGGAGGATCACACTATCTCCCCCAGATCCCTTCCCTGCTGAACAGGCGCCCGACCGACCAGTAGGGGTCGCTGTTTACAACGACCAGGACACTTACCCCACCGGCTTCCCACCTGCTAACACTGCCAATTGTGTTAGTAGGGACGACTGACCAAGCCGGAGGTACCGCTGACAGCTGGATTCGATCCCAGAGTCTCTGCGGTAGTAGGCAAGCACTTAGTCCGCTCCGCTACCCACCCCTTACCTACTCTATATCTGTACATATCCCTTACCTACTCTTCCTAGTTATGCTGCTGACCAGTATGACTTACTACCATAGTGTCTTTATACCTGTATCACTGTACATATCAATACTACAAGTCTGTACATACATCTGATTAGCACTATTACTCAGTAGTACTCATTTATATATTTTATACCCAGTTTAATCACCTGTACATTGTATATTACTATGGCACTTTAGGTGGCGACAGTGGTTCAGGAGGTAGAGCAGTCGCCTGGTACTGCGGAGGTCCCCGGGTTCGATTCTCGCTCCTCCCGGGCAGCGTGACGAAGTGTCCTTGAGCAAGTCACTTAACCCCCTAACTGCTCCCGATGTGCAGGTCGGCACCTTGCATGGACTCCACCGTCGGTGTGTGGATGTGTGAGTGAATGGCTGAATGAATGTTGGGAACAAACTGTAAAGCCCTTTGGACAAAAGAGATGTATATAAATCAAATGCACCATTTACCATTTCATTTGACCATTTGTGTGTAACTACGGAGGTACCGGTGGCCAAGTCCCTGTTTCCCAGCCTCCTCTCTCTGCCTCCGACACAGTGCCTTCTCCTCACTGATGTGAGAGGAAATGACGGGTGAAGGCAGAGGTGGAAAACCCCTCCAGCCCCTCCAGCCCCGTGCATTATCACACCCATCCTAATGCTTTTCAATCTGCTCGCGCGGGGACGTAGCCTCTCGTGTATAGGATATCACCTTACTACAAGCCCTGTGATTAATACACGGGGGTACGGAGGGGTATGAGCTAGGACAGACATAAAGAGGAGAGGA
>NW_028173171.1:7500-26744 GCF_963971535.1 Notolepis coatsorum | reverse complement strand
CTACTGTACAGTATAGTTACTGAGGTTATCTTCTGCAGGACAGTATAGTTACTGTGGTTAGCTTCTGCAGGACAGTATAGTTACTGAGGTTAGCTTCTGCAGGGCAGTATAGTTACTGTGGTTAGCTTCTGCAGAGCAGTATAGTTACTGTGGTTAGCTTCTACTGTACAGTATAGTTACTGTGGTTAACTTCTACTGTACAGTATAGTTACTGTGGTTAACTTCTACTGTACAGTATAGTTACTGTGGTTAGCTTCTGCAGGACAGTATAGTTACTGGGGTTAGCTTCTGCAGGGCAGTATAGTTACTGGGGTTAGCTTCTACTGTACAGTATAGTTACTGTGGTTAACTTCTGCAGGGCAGTATAGTTACTGTGGTTAGCTTCTGCAGGGCAGTATAGTTACTGTGGTTAGCTTCTACTGTACAGTATAGTTACTGATGTTAGCTTCTACTGTACAGTATAGTTACTGAGGTTAGCTTCTACAGGGCAGTATAGTTACTGAGGTTAGCTTCTGCTGGGCAGTATAGTTACTGTGGTTAGCTTCTGCAGGACAGTATAGTTACTGTGGTTAGCTTCTGCAGGGCAGTATAGTTACTGAGGTTAGCTTCTACTGTACAGTATAGTTACTGCAGGACAGTGTAAATGTCATTCACAGAACAACATTAAATGGAAAAGTGTTTGATTGATTGATTGATTGAAAAGTTTATTAACAGATTGCAGAATGGGTACAGTACAGTACATCTCAATACATACAATTGTTAAGGGATGCAGACCAGAGAAAGACTTTCGTCTTGTTTCCACCAGGGTCCCCCATTTTCAATTCATCATAACATATATGACATACATGACATACAGATAGACAGTACTGCTACATCTATACATTTATGACATATCAGATTTGCAAATACAGTACTGTTGTGATACAAAAGTGTCCAGAAAAGGAGTGTATATACATTTGGCGTAGAAACTGTACATTGGAGGAGGTTGGTGGGGTGGGTTGGGTGGTGGGTGAGGGCTGTACATGGAGGGGGGGGGGGGGGGGGTTGGGTAGGGGACACATACACATTTTACACTGTACATTGGAATGTTGACGAAGCCTTACTTGGTCATTTACTGTACAACTAGGTTAGGACATTTGTAGGGGCCAGTTTCGAATTGCAGTCTCACGTAGGTGTTTTTGAGAGTGTTTTTGAAGGTGGGTAGTGATTCACATTCCTTTACAGCTTTAGGCAGGGCGTTCCACATTGATGTGGCATAATTGCGAAACGTGTTTAGTCCCTTGTTTGAGCCGAATCTGGGTTTTACATGATTTGTGGAGCTCCCTCTGGTGTTGTGATCGTGGTATTCACTGACCTTTGGGAAGTATTTTGACATGTACATGGGTACCTTGGTCGCGTAGTGTATCTTGTAGACCAGGCCCATTGCAAGTTGCTGTACTCTGTCGTCTACTCTAAGCCATCCTAGGTTGTCAAAGTGGCAGGGGTGAGGTGGGTTCTAGGAGTCAGGTCAAGTAGTAGTCTGACTAGCTTGTTTTGAGATGTTTGTATTTGTTTTTAGTGCCTTTGAGGTGCTTTGGTACCATGAGGTGCAAGCATAGTCGTAGTACCCTTGAATGAGTGCTCCTGCTAGAGTCTTCAGGGTATTCTGTTTACCAGAGAGGAGATCCGGTACAAGAATCGCGTTCGTTATGCCATTTTGTCACAGGAAAGATTAGCCTCTAGGATGGAACCCAGGTAGGTAATTTCATCTTTCCTTGTGACAATATTGTCACCCACTGTAACCGAGAAGCCGTCAGTCTTGCTGAGTTTGTTATTTGAACCGAAGAGAATGGACTCTGTTTTGCCCATGTGTAATGATAGTTTGTTGTCGGCGAGCCATATGCAGATTTTGCCTAGTTCCGAGCTGAGGGCTTTTTCAACCTGTAACTTGTTCTTGTCAGAGACCAGCAGGGCTGAGTCGTCCGCAAACAGGAACAAGTTGCAGTCACAAGCTGACGACATGTCATTTGCATAAATTAGGAATAGTAGCGGTCCTAGTATGCTTCCTTGTGGAACACCACAGCTCACTGTGAGGGGGGGGGATAGGGTACCGTTTACTTCCACCATCTGTTCCCTCCCCTCCAGGTAGGATTGTATCCAGCTCACTGATAAACTATCAAAACCAATTGCTTTTAGCTTCTCGATACATACGTTTCCTCTACTGAGTGTCATGGTTTTCTCTCAGTGCCTGATGCTGCCAGTCTCAGTGTTGCACAGAGAGATGGTTGAGATTTTGAGAGCTATAAGGATTGTACACCATGCTGGTTATAGAGATCATACCAATTGTTTATTTGTTAAAAGTCAAACTCTGAAATATAAAGATTTGGTTCAATTCAAAACTGCACAATTCATGTTTAAAGTAACACAAAATATAGTCCCGGGCAACATACAAAACTGTTCATGGGCAGAGATGGGGGTTATAATCTAAGAGGGGAATTGAATTTAAAATAACCTATTGTCCGTACTACTCTAAAAAGCAAGTGCATCTCAGTTTGTGGGGTATCCATTTGGAATGGCCTTGATGTAGCAATAAAAACAAGTACTATTGAAATGTTTAAATGCAGATATAAACAGGAATTCTTGTACAAGTATAAGTTAGAGGGGCTTGAAAATAATGTGAACTAGTATTATTTATCTTTTGCTGTAGTGGATAGTGGATTTTTGATATTGATAGATAACTTATTACATATTAATATGATATTGTAAGGAAGGGGCAGGTCCCTTCTCGAACAAAACCATTTGTCTTGAGCTATGTTGAGAATTTTATTTGTATTTGTTTATCGCGTTAATTAGATTAATTAATTACACAGCAAATTATCGAGTTATGAAAATTAACTCAAAATTAATACAACATATTTTTCTTTTTATGAATACTTTTAAAATCTCATTCATTCCATAAGAACGTAGAATACACATTTACAGACTTTTTTTTAATATGGTCCATTTGCATGTTCTTGGTATCTGATTCTAGGGACATCTATGTATCTCAGGGAATGTATTCCCAGTGTCAGAAATACTGTGTATGTTATAGGCTTGAGTAAATTGTAATGAACCAAATGAGAATATCAATTACATTTTTTTTATCTTTGACTGTGAATAACACCATGCTAAAAATTACCAGACCTGAAAAATCTAAGCAAATGAATAAATGGAAGATGATTAACAGAAGGTTTTGTAGATACAGTACTGAATTCTGCCATCCGGATACATGCCATTTGAAATATGATTATAGAATATAGAATATCAGGCCTAAAATGGTAATGCGATTAAAATGTGATTAATTAGATTAATTAATTACAAATCCTGTAATTAATTAGATTAATTTGTTTAATCGCCTGACAGCACTATTAAAAAATAAATAATAATAATAATAATATTTTTTGTTATTTTTATTTATTTCAAGTTTGTGTGTTTATGGTTGTTCGAGATAAATAAAGATCAAATCAATCAAAGATGTCAAACTGATTGTGGACAACACTGGGGGACACAGCGAGCGACTGACTGAATTAATTACTGAATAAATTAGTGAGTGAGTGAGTGAGTGAGTGAGTGAGTGAGTGAGTGAGTGAGTGAGTGAGTCAGTCAGTCAGTCAGTCAGTCAGTCAGTCAGTCAGTCAGTCAGTCAGTCAGTCAGTCAGTCAGTCAGTCAGTCAGTCAGTCAGTCAGTCAGTCAGTCAGTCAGTCAGTCAGTCAGTCAGTCAGTCAGTCAGTCAATCAGTCAGTCAGTCAGTCAGTCAGTCAGTCAGTCAGTGAGTGAGTGAGTGAGTGAGTGAGTGAGTGAGTGAGTGAGTGAGTGAGTGAGTGAGTGAGTGAGTGAGTGAGTGAGTGAGTGAGTGAGTGAGTGAGTGAGTGAGTGAGTGAGTGAGTGAGTGAGTGAGTGAGTGAGTGAGTGAGTGAGTGAGTGAGTGAGTGAGTGAGGTTACAGAGCTGCTTTGCATCTAAAAACCCAAAACGTTGGCTGTGCTTTCTGGACAGACTGAGATGACGTGTGTAACAGATCAGATGCGCTTCCTATGCAGACTATCCCTTTAACAAGGAGGAAACGTATGTAGAAGAGTTGGCCAAGTCGTTGCCACGTTTGGTTTGTTGAGTTCATTGGAACTTTATTTCAACTCCTAGCATCAGTTGAGTGACGTGCCAGAAGGAATGAATCATTCACACAGATGAACATGAAGGTGAGGAGGAAATGATCAGGACAGCAGTTACACGTCAATAGAATTAGGCATCAGCGAGAACAACATAATAAAAACAATAAAATACAAGCAAAACACAGATATAAATCTGTTACAGTTACACAATGTACCCAGGGGGGGGTTCAGATCGCAGCCCTAAACTGTCCATAGGTCAGCAGAGAATCGATGTTCAGCTCGTGCTGAAGGTCCTTCCAAGAATCCGGTGCTAAATCAAAAACCTGACTTTCCAAGTTCAGACGTGTCGACGAGGGATGGTGAGAGAGAGAGAGAGAGAGAGAGAGAGAGAGAGAGAGAGAGAGAGAGAGAGAGAGAGAGAGAGAGAGAGAGAGAGAGAGAGAGAGAGAGAGAGAGAGAGCTGAGCACCGTGAGAGAGAGAGTCAAGATTCAAGATTCAAGAGGTTTATTATTTGTCACATACATACCAGGGCATACAGTGAAATGCGGGTGGCCATGCCTGCTTTGATTGTGCAATAATACTAAATAATAAAATAGACATAATAAACAGGTAATAAAATAGACATGATAAAATAGACATGCTAAATTCCTGAGATAGTGCAATACAATGTTAGCTACGGATTAAGGCACTGGGTCCTATGTACACTACTAGTATACAGATTTTACTCTATATCCTTATGCTATAATTGTTATTTCTAAACTATACTATACAAGAACCAACTTATTTCCTTAAACTGACCTTTATTTTAGTTTTCCCAGTGGCCTGGCCTGTGCTGATAACAAAAAATTATAATAATTATTATATAATTATATATATTATATATATTATATTATTGTTATTATTATAATTTTTTTATCAGCACAGGCCAGGCCATATATATATATATTTTTTTTGCAGTCATGCCACATAACTTAGAAGCAGGCCAGGCCAGTGTTTCTAGTTGCGGCGATGCGATAGTTAGATAACCTAAGTGGGGAACAACCAGGAGATCACTGTGACAATCAATCAATCAATAATTTATTTGTGTAGCACATTTAGACATGACACTTGTCAACCAAAGTGCTTCAAAGTAAGTCGCATAGCTAAAAATAAAAAGGTGCTCCTAAAGTATAAGAAACAGACAGAGAGGACAGAGAGTAAACAGACAGAGAGGAACACAGTCTAAACAATCATACATATTTTATTCAACTTCAGCCCTGATCATAACCATTTTTATTTTGAGATGTTTTGTTTTTTTGTAATGTCAGATTAAAAACGAATGAATCATTTGATATATTGAAAATATAAAATCTTGTGTGTGTTTGTTTAACAATAATTTGTGATACCATCACACACACTGGCATTTAAAGGGTTAAGATTCGAAAATGTATAGAATATGTCGCTGCTGTCGGGACAAAACCTCATAACTCCAAAAACCCAACTTTTCAGCAGATGAAAAAAACGAACACAGATTTGAGGGTGAATAGAGTTAGGAGGTTTAGACAGATGATCGGTTTAATGCTTTTCCATTGTTTAAACTTTGTAAAACCCACACACACATATGGAGGATGATCTACGGAGTTGATTTATATAATAAAAAAAAAATTCAAAAAATGGAGTTATGAGGTTTTGTCCCGACAGCAGCGATGTGGTGGTTGTGATCAGGGCTGAAGTTGAATAAAAGATTTATGAAAGAAAAAGCATATCATATATTTATGGCGTTTTTGAAGAGGACTAAGTTCCCTAATGGTAAGAGTGAGTATCTTTTTCAATTTGACATTACAAAAAATCCATCTAAATCAGTCTTGTTGCTAATCATTGACATTATGCTAGCCTGTAATAATCCCCCCCAGAAAAATGCACTTTGCATTTGATATATTGAAGATATTTACATTTTTTATTTTATTTTAAAAAAAAATCAATAATTTGTGATGCCATCACAAACACTGGCATTTAAAGGGTAAAAAAATCCAAAATTCCTGCACCAGAATGTCTTTGTAACAAAAAAATTTCCTGGTGGGGGACCTCCAGACCATCCGCTTAAAAGTGGCCTGACTGGGACTATACATTTCGCACTATATATTTCCCGGCCTGAATTATTATTTCCCCAGTCCGGCCCTGGTTGAGAGAGAGCGAGAGCTGAGTACTGTGTACGTCATGTCGTTCTCACCCTGTTGGACCTTTTATGTTTGATTTTACACAGATCACAAGTACACACTTATTGTTTTTAAATAAAGCCTACATCTCTCTCTCTCTCTCTCTCTCTCTCTCTCTCTCTCTCTCTATCTCTCTCTCTCTCTCTCTCTCTCTCTCTCTCTCTCTCTCTCTCTCGCTCGCTCTCTCTCTCTGGTTATTGGCCTGGTGGCAAGATGCTGATTAGACGCCTAATTTCTAGTAATTATCCTGTCAGTCTGTTTCTCATTATTGACTTAAACTCTGACTTTGACTGTGAAACACATTCTCACACACACACACACACACACACACACACACACACACACACACACACACACACACACACACACACACACACACACACACACACACACACACGTCACACACACACACACACACACACACACACACACACACACACACACACACGTCACACACACACACACACACACACACACACACACACACACACACACACACACACACACACACACACACACACACACACACACACACACACATTTGAATACTTTATTTGGTTCCACAAATTATATTACATAAACAGGGAATCAAATGTATCGGGGCCAAGCAGCACTGAACACACTTAAGGGACACATAGCACCTCCTTCTCCACGTGGCTAAGCTGCCAATAATAGCCGAGACAGAGCGCAATTTGTTTGGCTTTTCTTTTAGACATTGCAGCAATTCTTAGACCAGTCATGGTGCATTTGTATACATGGCCAAGACTTCCGAATACAAGTACACACGTGCACACACACACGCGCACACACACACGCATAGGCGCCCACTTAACGGAGCAGACGATGCACGTGCTCCAGGACTATTGAACTTGGGGGAGCAAGCTTGTCTCTTTGCTCCCTCACTTTTTGATCATATCATATGATATAAATACCCCCCCCCCAATATATAAATCTTATCGAACCATAACTACGTAATTTCAATCAAATTAATAATACGCAATGACACTTAATAGCAAGTTTTTAAGTTTCCAAAGATTGTGTGACCCCCCACTTTAATGGTTTGATCCAGTGCCCACGGGCCACGGTTCGTCGGCATGACGTATACGACATGTTGGGGGAGGCGGCTTTTTCGAAAGCCCTTGAAAAATTCAGGCTGGATATTGGATAACATTGTGACTCGTGAGGATTATTCTTCGGCGTTTACATCAAAATGGAGCAAATCATCACGTAAGTCGAACACTGTGACTGTATACTAAATGCGCAAACAGATTGAAACTGAATATTTCTCGTATGGTGAGCCTCGGCGCTGCACCCAGTGCACCGAGTGAATCCAGAGATACAGGATGGTGCGCAGGCGCTGTGATCACCCAACGGCGGAAATAATGCCGCTTTGAGCAGTTTATAAAAAAATATTAAAAATATTTATTAGCAACGCCGAGCTTTCAAACCATCCCGTATCTCTGTGCGAACCCCTCGTGCAACTGTGAGCACCTTTGTAATGTCTCTGTGATACTTGTATAACGAACGGTTCGGCCAGAACCAGTCCTTCATGGTAAATCTAGGTTGGTTTCCCATTGAGGAGCAAGTGACTGTGGATTCACTCGGTGCAGCACAGTCACGAAAGGGGACCCTGATGTAAACAAGACAAACGTCTTTCTCTGGTCTGCATCCCCTTAACAATTGTGTGTATTGAGCCGTACTGTATTGTACCCATTCTGCAATCTGTTAAATAAAGTTTTCATTCATTCAGCCGCCGCGCTCACTGGGGCTATTGATAGCGTCAATTAGTTGTTGTTGTTGTTGTTGGTGCTGCGGATGTGAACGGGGCTGGAGGGGCTTTGGGAGGATGGGAAAGTTATTATTATTATTATTATAATAGTAATTGGCTATCATACGTGCCTAGCTAGCGTTAGCTAAAAGAGCCCTCGCAGTGAAGTTATTATTATTATAGCTATCATACTGCAATATAAACTGAGTTTTATAGTGAAAAGAGCAGCTTTATTTTGGTCAAGATTGAAGGCTCTATATTGCAGGAAATTGCACATACAGGTGTTCATTAAATGTAAAAAAAATCTGCCGTGGAGGGGGTCGTGCCCCCTCCAAACCACCCCTTGCAAAAAAAATTAAAAAAAATAAAAAAATGTAAAAAAAAAAAAGAATAAAAAAAAAACTTGCACCCCCACTTTCAACTATAACTAGGCGGCCATGCACACACGCGCACACACACACACACACACACACACACACACACACACACACACACACACACACACACACACACACACACACACACGCGCGCACACACGCACACACACACACAGGGGCGTAGCTGGGGGGGGGGTAGCTTAGGATGATTCCAAGGGCCCAGCACTGGGGGGGGGGGGGGGGGCAAATTTTTACTAGACATCACTCAGGTGTATGATTGATGCTCTCATTGATACTATGTTTGTTTCTGAAGTGTGTGTGTGTGTGTGTGTGTGTGTGTGTGTGTGTGTGTGTGTGTGTGTGTGTGTGTGTGTGTGTGTGTGTGTGTGTGTGTGTGTGTGTGTGTGTGTGTGTGTGTGTGTGTGTGAGTGTGTGTGTGTGTGTGTGTGTGTGTGTGTGTGTGTGTGTGTGTGTGTGTGTGTGTGTGTGTGTGTGTGTGTGTGTGTGTGTGTGTGTGTGTGTGTGTGTGTGTGTGTGTGAGATATATAGAGAGAGGGGGGGTGAGAGAGATGAGGAAGGGGCAAGAGAGAAAGAGAGCTGGGAGTGTGTGTGTGAGAGAGAGAGGGGGGGGGGGGTGATTATTCAGCCCTTGTGTGGGTGAATGTAACAAGTTCCTAACATTTTCTTTCCCCTATTATTTCATGCACACTTTATTCATTGTTTTAAATTATTTTCTTTTAAGTTATTTTGTGCATCACTCTGTTTTGAATTTGATGCAAATTTGCAATGCATGAGGGTCATCCTTTTGTGTTAAATGGCTGCATAAAGCAAGCATTTGTTGACTCGCATGTTGATAAGAGTATTAAAACTTGGAACTTGAAAAATATCTGTTTAAGGTAGAAAAAAAAAGAGACAAAAAATATGATTCAGACTGTCCAGGTCCGCTCCCACCACAGAGCTTGCTTTTTTGACCAGTTTGTTTATTTTGTGTGTGTGTTGGTGTACCACAGCATACCACAGCGAAGAAGAGGGCACCAGCCTCCACAGACTGGTAGAACATCTGCAGCAGTTTGCTGCAGACATTAAAAGACCTGAGCCTTCTCAGGAAGAACAGTCTGCTCTGTCCCTTCCTGTAGGGCCTCGATGTTGTTCGTCCAGTCCAGTTTACTATCACTTGACCCAGGGTTGTTCCCAGCCTAGTGCGACTCAAGGTTCTTTGGTAGACTATTGCATTGGTCCATTCATTGAAGATGAACGCAATGCGACATCCTTTACTAGGCTCACCCACCAACAGTGCAGGTGCTGAACTGCTGATCCGAATGTATAGGTAAAAACCATATTATGCGTTTTCATCAATAAATAAATGGGCTGACGCGCGCACGCATTAATTGGGGGCCCATTAATACATTCTTTCATGGGGCCCAGAATTTACAGCTACGCCCCTGCACACACACACAGCATGTTTTACTAAAATACTACACTACACTAGACTACACTACACTACACTAGACTACACTACACTATACTATACTACACTACACTACACTATACTATACTATACTACACTACACTACACTACACTACACTACACTACACTACACTACACTACACTACACTACACTACACTACACTACACTACACTACACTACACTACACTACACTTTTACTATAATATTTAGTTTTTCAACCCTTCTGAATTATGATTATGATAAACACTTTGCTTTTCACTTGACAGCACAGCACCATCTGAGACTATTCTGTATCCCTCCTAGGAAGTATTTGATTCATTCAACGGGGGATGCAAAATAGTGCAAGTGAAAGCATTTCAGTTTTTGGCACTAGCAGTCTGTCACTAGAGAGATTAACATTAATCCTGACCACTAGCAGTCTGTCACTAGAGAGATTAACATTAATCCTGACCACTAGCAGTCTGTCACTAGAGAGATTAACATTAATCCTGACCACTAGCAGTCTGTCACTAGAGAGATTAACATTAATCCTGACCACTAGCAGTCTGTCACTAGAGAGATTAACTCTGACCACTAGCAGTCTGTCACTAGAGAGAGATTAATCCTGACCACTAGCAGTCTGTCACTAGAGAGATTAACTCTGACCACTAGCAGTCTGTCACTAGAGAGATTAACTCTGACCACTAGCAGTCTGTCACTAGAGAGATTAACTCTGACCACTAGCAGTCTGTCACTAGAGAGATTAATCCTGACCACTAGCAGTCTGTCACTAGAGAGATTAACATTAATCCTGACCACTAGCAGTCTGTCACTAGAGAGATTAACATTAATCCTGACCACTAGCAGTCTGTCACTAGAGAGATTAACATTAATCCTGACCACTAGCAGTCTGTCACTAGAGAGATTAACTCTGACCACTAGCAGTCTGTCACTAGAGAGATTAACTCTGACCACTAGCAGTCTGTCACTAGAGAGATTAACTCTGACCACTAGCAGTCTGTCACTAGAGATTAACTCTGACCACTAGCAGTCTGTCACTAGAGAGATTAACATTAATCCTGACCACTAGCAGTCTGTCACTAGAGAGATTAACTCTGACCACTAGCAGTCTGTCACTAGAGAGATTAACTCTGACCACTAGCAGTCTGTCACTAGAGAGATTAACTCTGACCACTAGCAGTCTGTCACTAGAGAGATTAACTCTGACCACTAGCAGTCTGTCACTAGAGAGATTAACATTAATCCTGACCACTAGCAGTCTGTCACTAGAGAGAGATTAACCCTTGATTCTATTATATGTACCACTGTATTGCACATCGTTGCGGGCAAGACCACCCGCATTTCATTGTATACCTGTATGCCGTGACAATTAAAACTCTTGACTTGACTTGACTTGAACCCTGTAGTCGGCCACTAAAGAGCCACACAGGAAGCACTGAAAGGCAGCCAGGTAACTATTTACTTCACCACCATATTGGTCAAATGCATTGATGCAATGAGGGGTATGGATGAGGAAGTGACCACTCACTTCACTGTTAAAACATAGTAGTCACACAGTCAAACAGTCACAACAACATGATCACCTGCTTTTCACCGCAGTCGTTTTCACGTTTTTAAAATACATGGAAGTGAATTAATATTATAAAATATAATATACAATTAAACTCTACATTGTACAATGGGTGTAATAAAGAATGAAGATTATGTACAAAATAAATCACCGTTGTTTCCCCTTCTTCTGATTTTGCTCGGTGGTTGAGTTGAGGTGGTTATGTGGCTGAATGTGGCTGGATATGGTTCTGTACGCGTGAACAAACAGCCCCTGGAGCAGTACCGCTAGCCAAGCAGCCATGCTGCCGTGTTGCAGCCACCCATGGTGCGTTGGAGATGAGAGGAGATCTGAGAACTCTTATCTGCTGGAGCTGGAGCATGGCACTACGGGGCTGAGGGCACTGGTTCATGCCAACATCCCTCTCTCTCTGTAAACCAGAGTGTTTTATGTGTCTCCGATTGAGTGAGTGGTGTGCCTTCCTCGCACGAAGGCCTGTGTTGGTGCCAGTTTCACGATATAAAGTGCCTTCCAACATCAATTCACTTTGTCAGTCAATTTGCTAAATGGGTCCTCCTCCTCACCTTTCGTGTGGAGGAGTTCCCTGGCTCTGGCCCAAAGCCTCCTGGCACAGAGAAACGCACACTCAGCAAAACACACAATAGCCTGGACAGGTCCTGAAAACACGGAGAAATCAATGGTCGACAATTACCTCTACCGGCAGTTCACGCATCAGCGGCTCGGCCAGACACGCTACTCTAATCAATTGGCAGGGGTGTAAAAAGTATACCCAGAAATTATACTTAAGTGAAAGTATGGGTACCGTCTCAAAATCGTACTCAAGTAAAAGTCAGAGTATCTGGCTAAAAACACACTTGCGTAAAAGTAAAAAAGTTTCTACTTTTAAATGTACTTAAGTACTAAAAAGTTAAAACTTTTTTTCTGACTGTCTATTCTTCTGATAGCAGGTGTTTAATCACAGATCCCCGCTTTCTAGTCTTGCACAAGGACCAATCAGCATGGGTATGGGCGGGTTCATTTTCCATTGATGGGGATTTGATTGGCTGTTTAATAACGTTAGTTCGGCCAGAGAAACAAATATACTAATTAAAATAGTTGGACCTGCGAGATTTGTACTTTGTACTTTGTAGGTCTGCATTTTAAATGTAAAGTGTAAAAAGTATATATTTTTTTCTCTGAAATGTAATTGAGTAAAAGTATACAAAAAGTATACAAACCTAATAATACTTGAGTAAAGTACAAAAACAATCCCCAAAAACAGTACTTAAGTATTGTAACGAAGTACAATTACTCAAGTACTTTACACCCCTGTCAATTGGGTACTGTACGGATTTTGATTCTATCAGAGATGATGGAAGGTTATGAAAAAAGCTTTCTGAAGGTTCCCAGTTCGATTCCAAGTGTCCTTGAGCAAGACACTTAAGCCCTGACTGCTTCCGATGAGCTGGTTGCTGCCTTGCGTGGCAGCCTCTGCCGTCTGTGTGTGTATTATGTGAGTGAATGGGTGAATGCGAGGCACAAGTTGTAAAGCGATTGGAGTGGTCGGCAGACCCAGAAAAGCATTATATAAATGCAGTCCATTTACCATTTAGGTTTTCTACTGGGCATGTAAATGTAATGAGGCTTTAGTTTTGGGAGTTTTGTTCAGCTTTAATCTTTCATTTTAGCTAGCTTACTGTCTGACCAAATGTAAGCTAACGTTACGTTTAAGCTATGTTAGCTAGTTTTTAATCAGTTGTGATTGTGAGAAGGCATAACATTAATACAACATGGGGGACAGATTATCTGAACTAGCTAGCTGAAGTTATCTGAACTAGCTAGCTGAAGTTATCTGAACTAGCTAGCTAAAGTTATCTGAACTAGCTAGCTGAATTTATCTGAACTAGTTAGCTGAAGTTATCTGAACTAGCTAGCTGAATTTATCTGAACTAGCTAGCTGAAGTTATCTGAACTAGCTAGCTGAATTTATCTGAACTAGCTAGCTGAAGTTATCTGAACTAGCTAGCTGAAGTTATCTGAACTAGCTAGCTGAAGTTATCTGAACTAGCTAGTTGAATTTATCTGAACTAGCTAGCTGAAGTTATCTGAACTAGCTAGCTGAAGTTATGTGAACAAGCTAGCTGAAGCAATGATCTGACTTGTCTTGCTTTATTCTAGTAACCCGTCACTTGACTTGACACTTGAAGGCTAAAGGCCGAGATATGCTTCAATAACGGCTGTCGCGGAAGTACGTCAGAGGAACACGTACATGGCCCAGCCCAGGGCAGCAGCCAATCAGCGCTCTGCGCTGTCCACATTAGCCTGCGTCGATTTGACGCGCAGTTAAAAATTTTGTCCAGCTGCATGTAGGAATCGCCGGCTCGCTGCAACCTTCACAACCACTTTGACGTCTCAGTATGAATTAGGCTTAAGACTTGAGACATGAGACTTCTTGTGACTTGCAAATGTGTGACTCACTGTATCTCCGACCTCAGGCAATACGCAATCTGTGTTACGGTTTCACCTGCACAAGCCTCTCTGTCTCCCTCACACACCCCTGTGTCTGTCTCTAACCCTGTGTCAGTCCCATTCACTCCCTGCCCTTCGGCGCACGCTCTACGGGCGTGTAAAAGGCGCAGCTGATAATCATCACGCTGATGGATGGAGACTCTGCACCTGCAGTCTAATCAACACACCATCTACAAGAAGACCAGGATCTCCATGCATCAGCGTCAGATCTTTGTTTATTGACGGCCTGGCAAGTATCTTGAGATTACCTCTACTGCATGTGCTTTTTTCGTCATCATGTTAACCTTAATCCCGTTGTGTTTTTTCGTGTCTCCACCCGTTCCATGATTTTTGACGTCTCATGTTTTCCCCCGTGTTTTAGTCTCGTGTTTTTCCCATGTGCTTCCCCCTTGTTTTTCCGTTGAATACTTACCCCGTCTCTCTCTCCGTTATCCTCACAGCTTCACCCCCCCCCTGCTTTCCCCCGGTCACGGATACCCACCCGCCAGGCTCAAGACACACACACACACACACACACACACACACACACACACACACACACACACACACCGCACAGGAGTGCGTTAACTTTTTGCAACGTATTATTAAATGCCCTTCGGGGTTGAACTTTCCTCTGTCTCCCGTGTTGTTTATTGTTTATTGTTTATTAAAAGGATCCCCATTAGCTGGACGCCTTGACGTCGAGCTAGTCTTCCTGGGGTCCAAGACAGATATACACAAACATAAAACATAAACACATTGTTGTGCATTTGAGCCTATACCTGTAACCGGTTCCTAACAATCTGTTTACGTATTGTAACGTAATAGACACAGGACAATTGAGCACGCGCTCATTCTTTCTTACTTATTTATCAAAAATGAATATGAAACTCATACACTGTAAGAAAAAAAGCTGCAAGAAAACGGTAAATGTCTGGCATCAATGGTTGCCAAACACTTACTGTCAAATTACAGTAAATTCAAATACATTTACAGATTACAACTTTTATTTAAAGGTTAATATTTTGATAAAAGGTAATTTACTGTATTTTATGGCATTTGCACTTAAAGTAGAAAAACAAAAGTAATCTGTAAAATAATATAGTGAATTTCCCATGAAAAAACATACATTTATTACAGTGTACAGTAGCAGACCGCATAACCGTAACCAGCCTTTTTCCTTTGTGGTTGAAAAGAAGATGAATATATGAATAAACAGACAAGCAAGCGGCACATCAACAAACACAGGCAGTGGGTCGAGCCCGGCTCGGTGAATGCATGACCAAAGCCTTGATATCCGGCTCTGCTCCGTTCTCCTGAATAGCCAATCAGTCCTCTGGATCAGACTGAAGCCTGGCCAACAGTAACTGACTTCTGCTGGCTCGGAGGGAGCAGGGCCGTGACTAATGTGAACCACGGTCAACTTCACAGTCTCATCTCACCCCCCCCCCCCTCCAGGGATTAAATACAGCTGGAGAGAGACACTAATGGACAGATGGAAATACGGAATGACTACCTACCTACGGTAGCTGCAGGTAGATTGCAAGAGTAACTACACCCACCCGTGGTCACTTTGCTGCCCCTAGTGGCTGATATTTTCACCATGCTGCACAATCTGTGGATGTGTCAGAGTACCATTTTTTTTTTTTCAAAGACAGACTGATAAAAGACTGTGATAAAAGAATGTAATAAAATACTGTGATAAAAGACCAAAGACGTACTTTAACTGTCCAGAGACAAACTCTGACTGTCCAGAGACAAACTCTGACTGTCCAAAGATGCACTCTGACTGTCCAGAGACAAACTCTGACTGTCCAAAGACAAACTCTGACTGTCCAAAGAGAAACTGTGACTGTCCAAAGACAAACTCTGACTGTCCAAAGACAAACTGTGACTGTCCAAAGACAAACTCTGACTGTCTAAAGACAAACTCTGACTGTCCAAAGACAAACTGTGACTGTCCAAAGACAAACTGTGACTGTCCAAAGACAAACTCTGACTGTCCAAAGACAAACTCTGACTGTCCAAAGACAAACTCTGACTGTCCAAAGACAAACTCTGACTGTCCAAAGACAAACTCTGACTGTCCAAAGACAAACTCTGACTGTCCAAAGACAAACTCTGACTGTCCAGAGACAAACTGTGACTGTCCAAAGACAAACTCTGACTGTCCAAAGACAAACTGTGACTGTCCAAAGACAAACTGTGACAGTCCAAAGACAAACTGTGACTGTCCAAAGACAAACTCTGACTGTCCAGAGACAAACTCTGACTGTCCAAAGACAAACTGTGACTGTCCAAAGACAAACTGTGACTGTCCAAAGACAAACTCTGACTGTCCAGAGACAAACTCTGACTGTCCAAAGACAAACTGTGACTGTCCAAAGACAAACTGTGACTGTCCAAAGACAAACTCTGACTGTCCAGAGACAAACTCTGACTGTCCAAAGACAAACGGTGACTGTCCAAAGACAAACTCTGAATGTCCAAAGACAAACTCTGACTGTCCAGAGACAAACTCTGACTGTCCAGAGAGGCACTATCACAGATTGGACAGAGGCAGCAAGTTGAAAATAACAGCCACAAAGGCACCAAAATGACCCTGGGTTTAGTTACTGAGCAGTGTTTCTCAAAGTGTGGGGCGCGCCCCCCAGGGGGGGCGCAGAGGCATGACAGGGGGGGCCTTGAGATTTTTATTTTTTTTGGATTACAGAAAATGATCACGTGCTATCTGTTGCAGCTGCACTGTTCTCCATGAAAATACCATATTTGGATAAGTTTGACCATTTCTCAAAATCTGAAAATCATTATTTAATAAAACACAGAAAAGGATTACCAAGTTACTCTGGATAAAAAATTACTTTACAGACAACATTGAGACAAAGCTTCCTGACACATCTCCATCCAAACTCTAGGAAGAACTCATTGAAATCTCATCTGATACCACCTGGAGTGCTAGTTTCAGAGTGTGGTGCTGAGTACCAAGTATCTCATGATGCAGCAGTTAAGGTGTTGCCAAGTGGCCAAGTTGAGCGTTGAGGATAACATGCGTGTTGCCTTGTCAAAGACTGACAGCAATAAAGACTATTTGCTTATTTCCTATGTTCGCTTTGTAAATTCCCAGTCACTGAGTGAAGATCTGCTGTTTTGCAAATATGTCAAAAACAGAGCGACAGCTGATGAGCTCTTCAAAATTATTGACAGTTACCTGACAGAACATGGACTGAAATGGGAGAACTGTGTGGGCTTTTGCTCTGACGGTGCGCAGGCCATGGCAGGGAAAACAGGCGCTCATCAAGGGGGTCTCGCCAAACGCGCAATGGACGCACAGTAAATTCACAGAGAGGCGCCAGCGTCAAGACAGCTTAGCCCTGAGCTGAATGAGGTTTTGACAGAAGTTATAAACGTGGTAAATTTCATCAAAACCCGAGCCCTGAAAGCGCGCCTGTTCTCTGCGCTGTGTGAGGAGATGGGAGCTGACCATTCTGCAGTGCTGTTTCACAGCGAGGCAAGGTGGCTCTCACGAGGGAAGGTGTTGTCAATTTGAAAGGTCACGATATTGGTGTTATTTCAATACATTTAAACATGGCCCATTTCATGACTATTTTGTTGGGGTGAGGGGGGGGGGGGGGGCCAAAATATTTTGGTCCGCCAAAGGGGGGCCTGACAGAAAAAGTTTGAGAAGCACTGCATTAGAGACAGAGAGACATTAGGAATAACAGAGTGAGGCTCTGATGACGAGGGGGAAATTATAATTCATGTGGTTTTGATGTTGATGTACACACAGTAGCAATTCAAGAAACAAGATAAGGGGGACGTTTATTATCCAACTATTTGGTTTATCAATTAATAAGATAAGATCAAATATTCCTTTATTGATCCGCTTGGGGAAATTTGGGCGTCATAGCAGCATGGGGGAGGGGAGCTACAGGTATGGGCAGGATAATAGTAGAAAGACATAAATATAGGCAATACAATTTGATCTGAATATAGAAATATGAGAACAAATAAACAGTGTAAACTCTGGGTCTGTATGCCCTATCGGTTATATTGTACATTACAATAAATATAGCCAATAAAGAATTAGAATCTGAATGTATACTATGAGTAAGAGTAAAAGTAAACCGTAAACAGTATGTAAACAGTATAATGACAACAGTAAAACAAGCTGACATTCACATTATATAATATCCTCTGCTCTCTCTCCAGGGATGTAGGGGAGGGAGAACTAAACTCAGTTCTCACACCTTGTGGTTTGTGACATTTATTTGACCCATCTTTGAAATTCACATACATCACATACGTGTATATTGGTGATTATTGGCGTGAATGTGGTGTCTGGGTTCACAGGTGAGCCAGTGTAACAGAGAAGGCTGTGACACGCTGGGTTCATTACAGCACAGCGCGGTGGGGACAGTTCCGCTTCCCAAAGGCACACACTTTATTTTATGCGCACACACAAGGTTTCACACGAATAATAATAACTTCTAGGGGGCGACAGTGGCTCAGGAGGTAGAACGGTCGTCTTGTAATCGGAAGGTTCTCGGTTCGATGCCCGCTCCTCCCGGGCAGTGTGTCGAAGTGTCCTTGAGCAAAGACACTTAACCCCTAACTTACAGCAGCTGGTAAGGCCCAAATTAAATTGACATTATCAACTTCAGAGGCCAGAATGTGGGACCTATAAACACATTTACCATCCAATAGCATTGTGAGGCTGAACAACAGGACCCATTGACTATGTAAATGTGTTAAAAAAAAATTATAATAATACTATTTCTTTAAATATCCAAAAGCTAAAAGTGATGTTGTAATTTTCCAACCGAGGGTCTTACAGCCCTGGCACCACTCCCACCATCTCTCCCTTGCAGCAAAGCCACCCAAACCACCCCCAGCTTCTATTCTACCACTGCATCTGTCCCTCAAAGGGCTGCTCATCTCGGCTGGTCTTGTGAGGGCTGCGGGTGTGTGTGTGTGGGTCACAAGCAGATAATAGGGACTCTTTAAGTTATCCGTGTAACGAATAACCACTAAACTGCTTACGCAGACATTTTAGGAGAAGGGGAAAAATAAACAACACAAAACAACCTTTACAGGTGGAAGCCTCAAAGTGAGTATTTATGAAAATAAATCAAGTCCAAAAAACAGGACTACACTGAAAAAGTATAGTAGAAAAAGAAATAAGCCACAAAGGCACCTCCTAATAACGGAGTTTATATTGAAAACGTAAAACAATAAACCTCCACTAAGGGA
>NW_028173171.1:0-2500 GCF_963971535.1 Notolepis coatsorum | reverse complement strand
AAAGAGAGAGAGAGAGGTAGTGTGTTTGAGCATGTGTGTGTTAGAAAGAGAGAGAGAGAGGTAGTGTGTTTGAGCATGTGTGTTTAGAAAGAGAGAGAGAGAGGCTAGTGTGTTTGAGCATGTGTGTTAGAAAGATATATATATATATAGAAGCCCTGCAGTGCCAAGAGCTGAGGAGCATCAGGAACCCCCTTACCCAGCTGGTCCTGAGGCTGAGTCCACAAAACCTGCTCTCTTAACACACCTCAGGAACAGAACACGTCACCAATCAGAATAAATCAAATTACTACACAGCTGAAACAAAACTACATCACCTATTGGAAAACACAAACAAAAGCACAGAGCAAAATGCAGTGCTATCTGGCTCTAAATCGACAGTACACCATAGCAGATTATTTGAGCATGGTGACTGATCAACAACTAAAAAGAACCTTGACAAAATACAGAGTGAGTGAGCACAGCCTCGCTGTTGAAAAGGGGAGGCACAGGAAAACCTGGCTTCCTGCAGAGCAAAGGCTGTGCTGTCATCGCATCCTCAGTGAGCCTGAAACTGAGTGGCACTTCCTCACCAAATGTGAAAAATATAAATATATTAGAGAAACGCATTTAAAAAAAATTGAATTAATAAAAAAAGGCTTTCTCGCACTACCAGATACAGAAAAACTACCAGTCCTACTAGGGGAGACTCAACAAGCTGTGAGCTAGCAGCAGCCTATGTTGCTGCCTGCCACAAACTGAGAGGACAGTGAGTGACAGTCACCTGACATGTTTACGCCGTAATACTTGATGTTTTATTTTTACGATGATATTTTGTATGTACTTATATCTGTTTGTAATCCATGTTTATGTTTAATATTCCTCTGGCAACAGGTAGAAGTACGTCATGCCAATAAAGCCATTTGAATTGAATTGAATTGAATTGAATTGAGAGAAGAGAGAGAGAGAGAGGTAGTGAGTTGAGCATGTGTGTTAGAAAGAGAGATATATATATAGAGAGGGAGAGAGAGAGGATAGTGTGTTTGAGCATGTGTGTTTAGAAAGAGAGAGAGAGAGGTAGTTGTTTGGCATGTGTGTTAGAACGATATATATAATATATAGAGAGGGAGAGAGAGAGTAGTGCATTTGCGCATGTGGTGTTAGAAGAGAGAGATAGAGAGAGGTAGTGTGTTTGAGCATGTGTGTTTAGAAAGAGAGGAGAGAGAGGTAGTGTGTTTGAGCATGTGTGTTAGAAAGATATATATATATATATAGAGAGGAGAGGAGGTAGTGCATTTGCGCATGTGTGTTAGAAAGAGGAGAGATAGAGAGAGGTAGTGTGTTTGAGCATGTGTGTTAGAAAGAGAGAGATAGAGAGAGAAGAGGAGAGAGAGAGAGAGAGAGAGAAGAAGAGAGAGAGCGAGAGAGAGAGAGAGAGAGAGAGAGAGAGGGAGAGGAGAGAGAGAGAGAAGAGAGAGAGAGGAGAGAGAGAGAGACGAGAGAGAGAGAGAGAGAGAGAGAGAGAGAGAGAGAGAGAGAGAGAGAGAGAGAGGTAGTGAGTTTGTGTATGTGTGTGTGTGTGTTAGAACGAGAGTGTGGGTTGGTAAATGCCTGCAGGTACTTTGTGATTATCCGTGTCCTCTACAGTAAAAAACGTTAGTGAAAATGTACCTGGGGCCGAGCCCTGGAGGAAAAAAAAAGCTTTGTAAAAAATGTCAAAAATGCATTGACGTCAAGAGGAACATCAACCCCTTTTTATTCCCCTCGATTCCCGAAAAGCCGCCGCCTGAACACACGCCGTCTCCCGCCGAGCACAGCTGATGTGCAGCATGTGGCAACATGAGGAGCCGCTCATGATCCACCGTGCGCTGCCGCCGCCCGGCAGGAAGCTGCTCGCTAGTGACCCGTGTCCTCTTTGGGCAGAGGCAGAGGCTTCCAGCAGGTCCGTCACGCTGCCGGCGCTAACCGAACCCTGCCGGCGGAGAGAGCGGAGTGGAGGCAGAGGAGGAGCTGCTGCTGAGGGGAGAGCGGAGCGCGGAGAGAGAAGAGAGCGGAGCGCAGCAGAGAGAAGAGAGCGGGATGAGAGAGAGAGAAGAGAGAAGAGAGAGAAGAGAGAAGAGAGCGGAGCCGCTGCTGAGGGGAGGGCGGAGCGCGGAGAGAGAGAAGAGAGCGGAGAGAGAAGAGAGAAGAGAGAAGAGAGAGAGAAGAGAGAAGAGAGAAGAGAGAAGAGAGCGGAGCGCGGAGAGAGAAGAGAACTGAGAGAGAAGAGAGAAGAGAGCGGAGAGAGAAGAGAGACAGATGAGCGGAGAGAAGAGCGTGACGAGAGAAGAGAGTGAGAGAGAGAGCGGAGCGTGGAGAGAGAAGAGAGCGGAGCGCGGGAGAGAGAAGAGAGCGGAGCGCAGAGAGAGAAGAGAGCGGAGAGAGAAGAGAGAAGAGAAGAGAAGAGAGAGAGAGAAGAGAGAGAAGAGAGAAGAGCGGAGAGAGAAGAGAAGAGAGCGGAGAGAGAAGAGAGAAGAGCGGAGAG
>NW_028173172.1:10000-11538 GCF_963971535.1 Notolepis coatsorum | reverse complement strand
CAATCACCAGTCAACCACTAGGTAGCCAACTCACCAGTCAACCACTAGGTAGCCCAATCACCAGTCAACCACTAGGTAGCCCACTCACCAGTCAACCACTAGGTAGCCAACTCACCAGTCAACCACTAGGTAGCCCAATCACCAGTCAACCACTAGGTAGCCCAATCACCAGTCAACCACTAGGTAGCCCAATCACCAGTCAACCACTAGGTAGCCCACTCACCAGTCAACCACTAGGTAGCCCAATCACCAGTCAACCACTAGGTAGCCTACTAACCTGTTAACCACTAGGAGGACTACTAACCTGTTAACCACTAGGAGGACTACTAACCTGTTAACCACTAGGAGGATCACTAACCTGTTAACCACTAGGTGGCCTACTAACCTGTTAACCACTAGGAGGACTACTAACCTGTTAACCACTAGGAGGCCTACTAACCTGTTAACCAATACATGGTCTACTCACCAATTTGCCAATTAGTTACTTTCTCGCTCTTGGTCACAATGGTCCTCTATCGCTGTTTCTGGTACTTATTTTGCATTCCACCTATAAATCGATTAAATCATTCCACCTATAAATCATGAATCATTCCACCTATAAATCAATGCCAGTTGGGATGCCGAATGGTGCAAGTGAAAACAACCCATAGAGGGAAACCGGGACACATTGGCACTATGTGGTATATTCCAGGGGTTAAACATGCACCCCTTGGAGGCCAATGTTCCTGATCGACCTGTCAACACGTGAGCCACTGAAACATGATAGAAAGTGTTCCAGGGCTGTTGCTGAGTAAACATGATTCTAAACCACAACATTGGGGCCCAGCTTAGGTTATGGAGGGCAATAATCTACAGATATGACTTATTACAACAAGCCATCCTTATTAATCAACCAAACTTTGTGTAATTCATATATATATATATATATAATTTGCAAGTGAAAAAGTTAAAACCTTTTTTCCTTCAGAAATAGCTCCCCCTGCTGCACAATTAATATACCCCCCCCCCCCCAAATACTACTGGATCTGATGAGAATTCAAGTAGAAGATTTTAGAATCTTAGAATCTAATTTAAAATACTGAAATGATACACAACAAACAGTTTGTTGATTATTTGTGAAAATCCCTAATCACATTCTATCACATTCCTTACAAAGCAAAATACTAAGCCTGATCCTGACGGCATGTTCTAGTGTTCTGAAGGAGAACATTAATATGTTTAGTAAGGCTGGGATGATATGCTTTTCTCCCGATTCAATACTATCACGATAGTACTGTATTTATTGTTTTTTTTATCCACTTATTTTAACACTGGACCATGTTAAATTAAAACCTACTTCCAGAGATGAAGATTTACTTTCCCTGAAGCTTCAGTATCTTTCAGAAGATATTAAAGCCGTTGAAGAGGTCTAGGCTAGTGGCTAGCAGCTATAAGCTAATGATTAGCTTCGGTTAGCTTGCTATGTTGAATTCATGTACAAAACATTGCTGGTTATCTAGATTTAACCCTAGATGTATATTGCTGATTATGATGGAAGG
>NW_028173172.1:0-2500 GCF_963971535.1 Notolepis coatsorum | reverse complement strand
GTGTGCATGCATGTATGTATGTCTGTGTGTGTGTGTGTGACTGTGTGTGTGTGTGCATGCATGTATGTGTGTGTGTGTGTGTTTGCATGCATGCATGTCTGTGTGTGCGCGTGTGTGTGTGTGTGTGTGTGTGTGTGTGTGTGTGTGTGTGTGTGTGTGTGTGTGTTAGGGGTGGGACGATACATCGATCCAGATCGATATATCGATCTATTATCAATTATCAAATAGGATCGATGCAACGTAAAAAGATCGATTCATATTGCGATACTCTTATTTTGAAAATCCCCTGGTGAGCATATCCGCCCGGCTGCAACAACAACAGTAGCTCAGCGTGTGTTAACGTTAGACAGCATTGCTTCAGAGTCCGCCTATTTTGCGACCCAAAATAAGTGCCTGTTGTTTTTTTCCCCACAAGGGGTCAAATGCATCTAACATGCTTTCCATCCTCGCCATTCCTTTATGCCCACGTCGCGGTAAATACCGGAATTAACGTTGCGTTAGCGTAAGCTAACTAAGCTAAGCTGATAGAGCGATAGAGAGAACACCAGAGGTCCACTAGGGACTGGGAAGGAGGGGGATTACTGCATTCTCGAGATAGCCCCACTACCAGGATCTGGCCGGTACTGCACCTTCTGACTCCCAATATGCCTTTTCCAGCCAAAATACAGCGCTGTGACAGTGAATATGTCTGTGATTCACTGTATCACAAAGTGATATTAATATAAAAAAAATAAAAAATAAACAGTGAACAGGAGGTCTATTTGTATTAAAACAATAGATTGTTTTTCATTTAAATGTCTGGAAGAGATCAAAAATAAAAATGTCAAATGATATTTCCATTGCCTTTTTTTGTGTTGATTTAAATGTTACTGATTGTGTTAAATGGTCATATAATATCGTCTCATATCGATCGCAGGCACCTGAATCGAATCGTATCGTGGCAGACTTTGTGATATCGGAAAATATCGTATCGTTGTCCAAAGAATCGATATCGTATCGTATCGTGATGAAACTGGTGATTCCCACCCCTAGTGTGTGTGTGTGTGTGTGTGTGTGTGTGTGTGTGTGTGTGTGTGTGTGTGTGTGTGTGTGTGTGTGTGTGTGTGTGTGTGTGTGTGTGTGTGTGTGTGTGTGTGTGTGTGTGTGTGTGTGTGTGTGTGTGTTTGTGTGGGAGAGAGAGAGATAGGTGAATAAAGCATCACTGCCTGGGAAGGAACAAGCATCACACCATCCAACAAGGCCTTGAATCTAAACTCAGTGACTCTTGTTGACTTCAGTCTGGCTCTGATAATTTCTTGCTGAAACATCATTTATTTCCTTTTATTGTTGTTGTTGTTATAATAGTATGTTCATTACAACGAGTAAGAAATAATGAAATCTTTGCATGTTTGTCTGTTTAACTTTTTTTCTTCTTTAAGTGATGTTATATCTCGCCCCCCCCCCCCCCCCTCTCTTTCTCTTTCTCTCTCTCTCTGGAGAACAGATGGAAGGTTCTATTTTGGGTGTTTCTTTGTGAAAGCTGCCATAACCCTGCAAGAGACAGGTCACACTATCTATCCATCCCTCTCTTTCTCTCTCTCTATCTCTCTCACACACACACACACACACACACACACACACACACACACACACACACACACACACACACACACACACACACACACACACACACACACACACACACACACACACACACACACACACACACACACATCTCATACTGTTATGATGAATGAATGAATGAATGAAAACTTTATTAACAGATTGCAGAATGGGTACAGTGCAGTACAGCTCAATACATACAATTGTTAAGGGGATGCAGACCAGAGAAAGACTTTCGTCTTGTTTCCACCAGGGTCCCCCCATTTCCAATTCATCGTAACATATATGACATACATGACATACAGATAGACAGTACTGCTACATCTATACATTTATGACATACCAGATTTGCAATTACAGTACTGTATTTGTGATACAAAAAGAGTCCAGAAAGAAAAGAGTATATACATTAGGCGTAGAAACTGTACATTGGAGATTGGGTAGGTGGGGGTGGGGACTGTACATTGGAGGTGGTTGGGGGGGGGGGGGGGGGGGGTGGGTAGGAGTGGGGGGGGGGGGGGGGGGGGAGGAGTGGGGGGGTGGGGGGGGGGTGTTGGAGTGGGGGGGGGGGGGGGGGGGGGTTGGGTAGGAGGGGTGGGTGGGGGACACTGTACAACTGTACAAACAAACACTGTACATTGGATTATTGACAAGACCATACTTGGTAATTTACTGTAACATTGGCGGGGGTTGTGCTCGGACATTTACAGGGGCCAGTTTCGAGTTGCAGTCTCCCTTAGGTGTTTTTTGAGAGAGTTTTTGAAAGTGGGTAGTGATTCACATTCCTTTACAGCTTTGGGTAGGGCGTTCACATTGATGTGGCATAATTGCGAAACGTGGTTTAGTCCCTTGTTTGAGCCGAATCTGGTTTAGTCAGTTGATTGCCTATCTCTATACC
>NW_028173173.1:22500-25000 GCF_963971535.1 Notolepis coatsorum | reverse complement strand
TTATTGACTGGAGACAGTCTACCTGGTCTAAGTGGTCTTATTGACTGGAGACAGCCTACCTGGTCTAAGTGGTCTTATTGACTGGAGACAGCCTACCTGGTCTAAGTGGTCTTATTGACTGGAGACAGCCTACCTGGTCTAAGTGGTCTTATTGACTGGAGACAGCCTACCTGGTCTAAGTGGTCTTATTGACTGAAGACAGTCTACCTGGACCTGGTCTTATTGACTGGAGACGGTGGACCTGGTCTTATTGACTGGAGACAGTCTACCTGGTCTAAGTGGTCTTATTGACTGGAGACAGTCTACCTGGTCTAAGTGGTCTTATTGACTGGAGACAGCCTACCTGGTCTAAGTGGTCTTATTGACTGGAGACAGCCTACCTGGTCTAAGTGGTCTTATTGACTGGAGACAGCCTACCTGGTCTAAGTGGTCTTATTGACTGGAGACAGTCTACCTGGTCTAAGTGGTCTTATTGACTGGAGACAGCCTACCTGGTCTAAGTGGTCTTATTGACTGAAGACAGTCTACCTGGACCTGGTCTTATTGACTGGAGACAGTCTACCTGGACCTGGTCTTATTGACTGGAGACGGTGGACCTGGTCTTATTGACTGGAGACAGTCTACCTGGTCTAAGTGGTCTTATTGACTGGAGACAGTCTACCTGGTCTAAGTGGTCTTATTGACTGGAGACAGCCTACCTGGTCTAAGTGGTCTTATTGACTGGAGACAGCCTACCTGGTCTAAGTGGTCTTATTGACTGGAGACAGCCTACCTGGTCTAAGTGGTCTTATTGACTGGAGACAGCCTACCTGGTCTAAGTGGTCTTATTGACTGGAGACAGCCTACCTGGTCTAAGTGGTCTTATTGACTGGAGACAGCCTACCTGGTCTAAGTGGTCTTATTGACTGGAGACAGCCTACCTGGTCTAAGTGGTCTTATTGACTGGAGACAGTCTACCTGGTCTAAGTGGTCTTATTGACTGGAGACAGCCTACCTGGTCTAAGTGGTCTTATTGACTGGAGACAGCCTACCTGGTCTAAGTGGTCTTATTGACTGGAGACAGTCTACCTGGACAGGGTCGTTTGTAGCACAGCTGGGTCTCCTCTCGGTTCCTCTCCGCCTCCACCTCCGCCGGACAGGCCGCCTCGCCTCCCTCCTCACACACGCACACCCTGTGACGCGACACCGACCCCGCGCCGCAGCTACGGGAGCACGGTGACCACGGCGACCAGGGGCAAAGGTCATCTGGTGGACGGGAAGAGAAGAGAACCTTTTAAATCTTTCCGTTTCTTTATTCCTCTCTCCGTGTTACATGACACGTGTGTTGCCCTAGCTTAACTGTGCTAATTATAGTTAGTCTTACTGCCTGAGAACTCATTGTCTAGCGTTTCTATCTATAAGTGTCTGTATTTATTTATTTTTTTAGTATAGTACTATCAGTGTAGAAATATAACTATATGAGTATAATACTAACAGTGTAGATATATAACTATACGAGTATAGTACTATCAGTGTAGACATAGAACTATATGAGTATAGTCATATCAGTGTAGACATATAACTATACGAGTATAGTACTATCAGTGTAGACATATAACTATACGAGTATAGTACTATCAGTGTAGACATAGAACTATATGAGTATAGTACTAACAGTGTAGAAATATAACTATATGAGTATAGTACTAACAGTGTAAAAATATAAATATTCTATCTTGAAAGGTCAACCTTTAAGTCAAGGAGTGGAGAAAAAGTGTATTTCCCATGCATGTGTTATGATTTGACCTGGTCCAGGATTTAACATTTGAGATACGAGGTACTTTAGACAGACAGTAACTATAGAAAGCTCAGAGTGGGGCGGCTACGTGGCGTAGTGGGCAAGGCGCTCGCCACGAATACCGGAGACGCTGGGCTCGCGCTCCACATTTCTTTCAGTTTAGCTGGTCGTCCGTACTAATACACATTGGCCGTATTAGGGGGTGGGAAACTGATGGGTGGGGATCGGGCGTTGTGGACAGCGACTCCTACAGGTCGGTTGGTGCGCCTGCGCAGTAGAATCAGGAAGTGTCGGGGGCAGCGTGAGCCTCCCACGCGTTACTCCTCGCCACAGAGATCGAGCTGCGCAGGTGAAAAGATGCGACTGCTGTTACCTCGAGTATCGGAGGGGACTTGTGCTATGTATGACTTAGTCCACATTGCAGCCGGCTTGTGGGAGGCAAGAAACAGCGTTCGTGACAGGGGAGGGTTGAATTGGACGATACGAAATTGGGATGGGAGAAAATATAGAAAATGGGAGAAAAAGTGGATAAAAAAAAAAGAAAGCTCAGAGTGTTGTGACCTTGATGGCAGCTGACCGAGAGAAGTGGAAAAGCTCTGTGAAGGCCTTATGTGCCACTAGGCACGAAGTGGATAGGTAACAGGTAACAGGTAACAGGTAACAGGTTGTGACCTTGAACATACACTCAATGTCTAGGATGCATTTGAATGTGGCAGACAAAAG
>NW_028173173.1:10000-12500 GCF_963971535.1 Notolepis coatsorum | reverse complement strand
GTCCTCCCGCGTCTCGACAGTGACACATTGAAAACAAACCCTCTGTGTATTGATGATTATTTTACTGGCGGAAGGCAGTTTAATTAAATACATTCCCTCCTGCTCCCCCCCCCCCCCCCCCCCCGCGCCCCCACCCCCGGAGGCCCTAAGATTCTGAATTAACATGATCCACCTATTGAGTAAAGTTGATGCATTGCCAGGCTTCATAAATACATCTTCTTGAAAATGTAATTGTCAGTAGCATGTTGAAACCGTAATCCATCAGAGCCACAAAGAGAATAATATCCCCAAACAAGAAATGAAAAGAACAAGACGGTCCAGCGGTACAAGGCAAAGATACTGTACTAACAAAAAAGAAAAACATTATTATTATTATTATTATTATATAAGACGACAGAGACTCTATATCAAGCTACAGCACTCACTGGACCACAGCAACATCTTCACCTGCCAGGAACAAACAAGGAGGTACGTTCATACTGTAAGTAAGCTATAGTCAGTACATGGGTGATGAGAGAGAGAAGGAAGGCAGCTATACGTATTTAATTCATGTCACTGGCCACAACGCTGCCTCTGGGAATTCCTGTTGCAAGTCTCTTATAGAAATATAGCTGGCCTAGAAAACATCATTACATCTCTTTCTGAAACTGTTTGTTTGTTTGTCTGCCTGTCACTTTGTTTTGATGTCTGTTGTCCTTTGTATTCCTGTTTTGTGTTTCTAATGGAAAACTTTCAAGCACATATCATTTGTAAATGTTGGTTGCACTGAAAAAACTCAATAAACATATATATTATATATATATAAACATCATTAGGTTTTCATTCACCAAACGTATTGAAACAAGCTGTATTGTTGTAAGTTATCAGTATAGAAAGATTTAAAACAATACACAACCCTATAGGTATTATAGTAAATAAATAATACACAACCCTATAGGTATTATAGTAAATAAATAATACACAGCCTGCAAATTTCTCGATTCTGATTGGCTGAAACAGTCATTTTACACGTCTTTATTGGCAACAATCCACGCTGCTGGCCCAGGACCCGCCCACAACCGACCCACATCACATCACTCCGCCGGATCACAAGAAGGTGGCCAATAATATTTACAAATGGATATGTTAATGGCGACTAAACGACTAAATATGAAGCGATTCTGTCAAGGGGAATGTGTTAGCCCTTTAAACAATGTTGGATGATGTAATTGATGGGTCTTGAGGCAATCTAGAACAAAAGAAAAATCGCGGTTTGATTGATAGATTAATTGATTGATTTAAATTTCTACTTCCTTCTTGCTACTGACTGCAGCGTTCTCTCTCACTGTCCGACGCTGGCGTACCCACAAACACACACACACACATACACACACACACACACACACACACACACACACACACATACACACACACACGCACACACACACTGTGACACACACACACACACACACACACGCACACACACACACACACACTCCTGTCTGCAACAGCGGGGGAGTCAGACTGAGAGAGAAGCAGCGCTGTTTTAAGTGAGCATGGTCTATTGAATTGATTGATTGGTTGATTGCTAATTTTATTACTGTACCCCTGGTTTCCAACTGGTTAAGTTTAGGCTAAAAGAAATAAATAAAAAAATAGGGCGAAGAAAACGTTTTTTTCCTATGCATTCCCTTAACAATTGTGTGTATTGAGCCGTACTGTATTGTACCCATTCTGCATCTGGTAATAAAATTTTCAATCAATCATTCCAATAATACACAGTTGGATGTGTTAGTTGGTTGGATGCACTTCAAGCTGCTTCCACATGAGGCAACTTCTCTCAATCATTCCAATAATACACAGTTGGATGTGTTAGTTTGGTTGGATGCACTTCAAGCTGCTTCCACATGGAGTTGTGGGAACTACTTTTTCTGGCGGATGGTTTTTTCAATAAATCTTCGATTAATGTGTGTTTATTGTATAGAAATAAGGTTGGATGAATCTGGCAGTTGTATAAAAGCTTTACACCACGTGCAGTCGTGATTTGTGACCAATAAACCATGCCTAGGGGGGTCTAACGACCCTCGGCTGCGCCTCGGGCCTAACAACCACCCCTAGGCATGGTTTATTGGTCACAAACCACTCCTGCGTGTGATGTAATGCTTAAATAAATAATACACAGCCCTATAGGCATTATAGTAAATAAATAGGTTGTGAAGAAAGAGTAAGTCAGTACGTAAGTCAGCAGTGAAGCCAGTAAGTAATTGCGTCAGTAAGTAAGTCAGTACGTAACTAAGTAAGTTAGTAAGTCAGTAAGTAAGTACATCTGCAAGTCAGTAAGTAAGGACATCTGTAAGTAAGTAAGTCAGTATGTAACTAAGTAAGTTAGTAAGTCAGTAAGTAAGTAAGTAAGTAAGTAAGTAAGTAAGCAAGTAAGTAAGTAAGTAAGTAAGTAAGTAAGTAAGTAAGTAAGTAAGTAAGTAAGTAAGTAAGTAAGTAAGTAAGTAAGTAAGTAAGTAAG
>NW_028173173.1:0-5000 GCF_963971535.1 Notolepis coatsorum | reverse complement strand
TCCTCGCCATACCTGTATGCTGCTCACGTCGCGGTAAAAACCTTAACTAATGTTAGCTGCTAACTAAGCTAACCCTGGAAACACTCAACACAGGCACAGCTGAGAAATTAGTTTAGTTTATCCAATAGTGGATACACTAAACAGTCTATTCCACTATAGCTATATCCACACGATTGGGTTTTGTTCTTATTTTTTTATTCACTGTCATTTACAGTGTTGGTGTAGAGCTTTTATTTATTTTCAGACATCACGATGCCTTTTGAGGCACGACTGTAAATGTAAGACGTAACGGGGGAAAAAAAGGTCTTATTTATTATCATTATAATTATTAAATTCTGAGGATGTCTGTGGAATCGACGTGAACGCAATCACCATGATTCCTCCAAAAATAAAGCCTTTAAGAACACGGAGCACACCGGTCTGTCTGACTTACGACTGCTCTTCCGCACTCGTAAATCCCGCTCTTAGCTACGAGCGAATCCCCGAGAAGGAACCGTAAATCGTCCCGAAAAGGTCATAAGTGGAGCTATGATGAAATCTGCTTGTAACTTTTGTCGCAAGTCCGTTGGTGCATGAGGTCCCCCCCCACCTACCCAACCACCTCCAATGTACAGTTTCTACGTCAAGTGTATATACTCTCTTTTTCTGGACTCTTTTTGTATCACAAACAGTACTGTATTTGCAAATCTTGTATGTCATAAATGTATAGATGTAGCAGTACTGTCTAACTGTATGTCATGTATGTCATATATGTTATGATGAATTGAAAATGGGGGACCCTGATGTAAACAAGACGAAAGTCTTTCTCTGGTCTGCATCCCCTTAACAATTGTATGTATTGAGCCATACTGTACTGTACCCATTCTGCAATCTGTTAATAAAGTTTTCAATCAATCAATCAATTCCCAGTAGCGCGCTGCACAGTGAGTCCCACCTGTAGACAGAGTCCGTGGTGCTGGTAGGTGTTGGGGGGACAGTGGCAGCCTTCATCACAGCCGTCAGAGTAGCAGCCTTCCCTCCCGCTGATCTGGGAACAGCTGAAAGGACAGCCCTCGCCTCGCTCACACTCCCTGTACAGCCGACCCGGAGGGCAACCCACCTCTGACAACAACAACAACAACAACAAGAGGAAAGGATGAGCATTAGAATACAGTCAGAAAACTATACAGTACATACATGACAACAAGAAAGTCAGGTCTCCTGACAACAACACAGACCTTCAGCAGCGATGGGACCAGCAGTCGTCCCAGAACACTATTTTAACCCTTTCACTGCCACATGATAAAGGGTTAACCCTTTCACAACCATACTACAGAAGGTTAACCCGTTCACTACCACACTACAGACGGTTAACCTGCTGTAGTGTGGTAGTGAAAGGTTAACAGTCTGTAGTGTGGTAGTGAAAGGTTAACCGTCTGTAGTGTGGTAGTGAAAGGTTAACCGTCTGTAGTGTGGTAGTGAAAGGTTAACCGTCTGTAGTGTGGTAGTGAAAGGTTAACCGTCTGTAGTGTGGTAGTGAAAGGTTAACCTTTTATGATGTGGTAGTGAAAGGGTTAACCTTCTGCAGTGTGGTAGTGAAAGGGTTAAGAAGGTTGGGCCCAGCAGCTATGCCGGTGCTGCAGAACACGCTGGTCCAATGGCAGCCTGTTCAGTCCATTACTCCCACCAATCAGTGAGTGACTCTCAGTATTATATAAAACCTTGTGGCAGGCGGAACCTCCATTAACCTCTCTCGACTCGGAAGCTCACAGTTAGACATTCTTCCAATTAAAGTTGTTTTAATGGAGACAGCGTCGCGACCACTTAGGCTGACGGACTAGCTCTGTGTGAAGCCCCCCCTGAATGTCCTCATACGCATTCCTCCGCAGAGATGAAAGGAGAACACAGGTTTCATTTTTACCTTTGGTTCACTGTGACAGTGCCACTATATAAACAGACACACTCCCGCGCCAGAAAAAAAAAAGTTTCTCAGTCCAATAGAGACCGATAGCAGCTTTATATATAACGTAATGTTTGGTATATTTGTCCACTTTCTTGTTTTTGCAAGGATGAATTGCGACTCTGAAGCGAGAGGTAGATTGAGTGTTGCAGGTCTGTTATTACATATTGTATTTAGGGATGCTCGATATTGGCTTTTTTACCGATACCGATATACCGATATTGTCCAACTCTTAATTTCCGATACCGATATCAACCGATATCAACCGATACCAATATATGCAGGGTTTCCCCCCCCCAAAAAACGGAATAATTTCAGGTAATTAACATTACATATCTCTTGTTGTGGAATTAACACAACATTATGCATACTTTTGACAATAAATAAAATCTGAATTTGTTCTTACTTGCTTGCCTGGGTAAATAAAGGTTATAGAAATGTAAAAAAGAAAAAGAAAAAAAATTTGAAAACCGATACCGATATTTTCCGATATCACATTTTAATGCCAATATAAATAATTTAATATCGGACATCCCTAATTGTATTGACTCACCGAGGCAGACCTGAGGTCTGTTATTAGTTTACATATTGTATTGAGTCACTCACCGAGGCAGACCTGAGGTCTGTTATTAGTTTACATATTGTATTGCGTCACTCACCGAGGCAGACCTGAGGTCTGTTATTAGTTTACATAATTGTATTGAGTCACTCACCGAGGCAGACCTGAGGTCTGTTATTAGTTTACATATTGTATTGAGTCACTCACCGAGGCAGACCTGAGTGTTGCAGGTCTTGCTCTGCCTCGTAAGGCCGCTGCAGGGGGCGGAGCTACAGGTCCTGGAGCGCGACTGTGCCCCTCCCCCGCAGGTGACCGAACACGGGGACCACTGGGACCAGGGCAGCCACCCTACTGAGTCTTAGGAGAGAACACACTAGTATGAGACCACAGACTGCAAACCTGGGAACAAAATATACTATGGGCTGGTTTTATAGATAGGGAGGGGTAAACCTCATTGCATACTACAAAACATTGCCATCTTAAATAACCCCATCCAGATGTATTTTAATTTAAACCCTTAAACATTTTCTGTATTGACTAATACTTTTTTACAAATACGTTCAATATCAAATCGTTCGATAAACGACTGAAAATGGGTCCGCAGCATCTCTGCAGCGTCACCCTCGTTGAGAATGCAAAGGTTACCGCATTTTGGACCGTGATAGGTTCAATGTATTATTGACATCACAGATGCAACTCAGATTTCAGGGAAGTACAAAGTAGCTCTCCCTCTCCAGGGGAAGAGAAAAGCACTCTGGTGACAATAACTGCACAAAATAACAATCTGTATAGTCAAAGGCATGCCTCCAAGAGGAGTTAACCCATAAATAAAAAATAAAAACGTTTTGGAGTGGAAGGGACCTTTAAACAAGTAACATAAGTCTTAAAAATAATTTTATAAAAATAAGTGAAAACACCAGCCTACAGATCAAAAACAATTAAATTCATACATTTTGTAAAAAAAAGAACACTCAAGAATTCGTCCCTTGAAGAAAAACACGATGAAAAACACGCCCTTTTGCTTCTGAAAAATGCCTTCATATTTAAAGGATGAATGGAGCCTACTGTACCTGTGCAGGTGTGTGTGTTACAGTCTTTCTGCTGGTCAGTCACGCCCAGACAGCCCCTCCCCCCGCTCTGAGGGGCGGGGTTATCACACTGACGCCGCCTGAATTTGACTCCGCCTGCACAAGGAAGTGAGCACTCAGACCAGCCTCCCCATTGGCTCCAGCCGCCGTCGTCGTGGCAACCGGGCACCGATTGACACTGTAAAACCCCGGCCTCGCATGAACTGGGGGGAAAAGAGTGAGATAAAAATAAGATAAATTAGATTAATAAAGATGACATTATTCAATGTTGTAACTAGGGATGTCCGATATTATCGGCCTACCGATATTATCGGCCGATATTGGCATTAAAATGTGATATCGGAAAATATCGGTATCGGTTTTCAAATTAATTTTAATTTTAATTTAATTTTTTTTTACATTTCTATAACCTTTATTTACCCAGGCAAGCAAGTAAGAACAAATTCTGATTTTATTTATTGTCAAAAGTATGCATAATGTTGTGTTAATTCCACAAGAGATATGTAATGTTAATTACCTGAAATTATTCAGTTTTTTGGGGGGGAACCGTGCATATATCGGTATCGGTTGATATCGGTATCGGAAATTAAGAGTTGGACAATATCGGTATCGGTAAAAAAGCCAATGTCGAGCATCCCTAGTTGTAACAGTTATACACCACATCCAAGCACCTGTGGGCTACAGTGGTACAGATTACATTTACATTTACATTTACATTTAGTCATTTAGCTGACGCTTTTATCCAAAGCGACTTACAAGTTCTGTACGACAAGCCATCAGGAAGAGCACAACTCTATCAGCTGAGTAACAATGTTCATCAAAGTGTTGAGTGCTACAGTGTAGGTTAGTTTATTAGGACAAGTGCATGACAGTACGGTTAGTTAGGGTTAGATTTTTTTTTTTTTTTTTTTTTTTTTTATTCAGATAATGGTTGAAGAAGTGAGTCTTTAGTCGACGGCGAAAGATTGGACGTGTTTCTACTAGCTAGTGAGGCAAAAAAATCTAACTTTATAGCTATTGGCATTAGCCTACGGTTACCAATTATTACTAGTATGCAGTCTGTTGACAGCAGTGACTATGTTATAGTTGACATAGTTAACATCCCAACTGGCCAACAGAAACACTAACATAGTTCTACTTTAGTTGGGGAGGCCGAATGGCCTAAGGGTAGATAATTATAAGATAATTAAGATAATCATTTTGTATTTGTGTGTCATGTACTTAATGGCAATGTGCTTGTCTAGGCTTACATCAAATGTGTATCATATATTTCCTCTTAAAATGAATGACAAGATTATACTATTTTCATTATTTTACTTATATAATTAAGTCATTTTAAATCATATTTAATACTTTAACAATAAACAAATATAATAATGTTTCTCCATAATGCTAACCGACTATAATGATAGGG
>NW_028173174.1:17500-22613 GCF_963971535.1 Notolepis coatsorum | reverse complement strand
CAGCCCCTCTATAACTGTCCTCTCCTGCTCTCTCTCTCTCTACAGCCCCTCTATAACTCTCCTCTCCTGCTCTCTCTCTCAGCCCCCCCTCTATAACTGTCCTCTCCTGCTCTCTCTCTCTCCAGCCCCTCTATAACTGTCCTCTCCTGCTCTCTCTCTCTCCAGCCCCTCTATAACTGTCCTCTCCTGCTCTCTCTCTCTCCAGCCCCTCTATAACTGTCCTCTCCTGCTCTCTCTCTCCAGCCCCTCTATAACTGTCCTCTCCTGCTCTCTCTCTCTCCAGCCCCTCTATAACTGTCCCCTCCTGCTCTCTCTCTCTCCAGCCCCTCTATAACTGTCCTCTCCTGCTCTCTCTCTCTCCAGCCCCTCTATAACTGTCCTCTCCTGCTCTCTCTCTCTCCAGCCCCTCTATAACTGTCCTCTCCTGCTCTCTCTCTCTCCAGCCCCTCTATAACTGTCCTCTCCTGCTCTCTCTCTCTCCAGCTCCTCTATAACTGTCCTCTCCTGCTCTCTCTCTCTCCAGCCCCTCTATAACTGTCCTCTCCTGCTCTCTCTCTCTCCAGCCCCTCTATAACTGTCCTCTCCTGCTCTCTCTCTCTCAGCCCCTCTATAACTGTCCTCTCCTGCTCTCTGTCTCTCTCTCCAGCCCCCCTCTATAACTGTCCTCTCCTGCTCTCTCTCTCTCCAGCCCCCCTCTATAACTGTCCTCTCCTGCTCTCTCTCTCCAGCCCCTCCTCTATAACTGTCCTCTCCTGCTCTCTCTCTCTCCAGCCCCTCTATAACTGTCCTCTCCTGCTCTCTCTCTCTCCAGCCCCTCTATAACTGTCCTCTCCTGCTCTCTCTCTCTCCAGCCCCTCTATAACTGTCCTCTCCTGCTCTCTCTCTCTCCAGCCCCTCTATAACTGTCCTCTCCTGCTCTCTCTCTCTCCAGCCCCTCTATAACTGTCCTCTCCTGCTCTATCTCTCTCCAGCCCCTCTATAACTGTCCTCTCCTGCTCTCTCTCTCTCTCCAGCCCCTCTATAACTGTCCTCTCCTGCTCTCTCTCTCTCCAGCCCCTCTATAACTGTCCTCTCCTGCTCTCTCTCTCTCCAGCCCCTCTATAACTGTCCTCTCCTGCTCTCTCTCTCTCCAGCCCCTCTATAACTGTCCTCTCCTGCTCTCTCTCTCTCCAGCCCCTCTATAACTGTCCTCTCCTGCTCTCTCTCTCTCCAGCCCCTCTATAACTGTCCTCTCCTGCTCTCTCTCTCTCCAGCCCCTCTATAACTGTCCTCTCCTGCTCTCTCTCTCTCCAGCCCCTCTATAACTGTCCTCTCCTGCTCTCTCTCTCTCCAGCCCCTCTATAACTGTCCTCTCCTGCTCTCTCTCTCCAGCCCCTCTATAACTGTCCTCTCCTGCTCTCTCTCTCTCCAGCCTCCTCTATAACTGTCCTCTCCTGCTCTCTCTCTATCCAGCCCCTCTATAACTGTCCTCTCCTGCTCTCTCTCTCTCCAGCCCCTCTATAACTGTCCTCTCCTGCTCTCTCTCTCCAGCCCCTCTATAACTGTCCTCTCCTGCTCTCTCTCTCTCCAGCCCCTCTATAACTGTCCTCTCCTGCTCTCTCTCTCTCCAGCCCCTCTATAACTGTCCTCTCCTGCTCTCTCTCTCTCCAGCCCCTCTATAACTGTCCTCTCCTGCTCTCTCTCTCTCCAGCCCCTCTATAACTGTCCTCTCCTGCTCTCTCTCTCTCCAGCCCCTCTATAACTGTCCTCTCCTGCTCTCTCTCTCTCCAGCCCCTCTATAACTGTCCTCTCCTGCTCTCTCTCTCTCCAGCCCCTCTATAACTGTCCTCTCCTGCTCTCTCTCTCTCCAGCCCCTCTATAACTGTCCTCTCCTGCTCTCTCTCTCTCCAGCCCCTCTATAACTGTCCTCTCCTGCTCTCTCTCTCTCCAGCCCCTCTATAACTGTCCTCTCCTGCTCTCTCTCTCTCCAGCCCCCTCTATAACTGTCCTCTCCTGCTCTCTCTCTCTCCAGCCCCTCTATAACTGTCCTCTCCTGCTCTCTCTCTCTCCAGCCCCTCTATAACTGTCCTCTCCTGCTCTCTCTCTCTCCAGCCCCTCTATAACTGTCCTCTCCTGCTCTCTCTCTCTCCAGCCCCTCTATAACTGTCCTCTCCTGCTCTCTCTCTCTCCAGCCCCTCTATAACTGTCCTCTCCTGCTCTCTCTCTCTCCAGCCCCTCTATAACTGTCCTCTCCTGCTCTCTCTCTCTCCAGCCCCTCTATAACTGTCCTCTCCTGCTCTCTCTCTCTCCAGCCCCTCTATAACTGTCCTCTCCTGCTCTCTCTCTCTCCAGCCCCTCTATAACTGTCCTCTCCTGCTCTCTCTCTCTCCAGCCCCTCTATAACTGTCCTCTCCTGCTCTCTCTCTCTCCAGCCCCTCTATAACTGTCCTCTCCTGCTCTCTCTCTCTCCAGCCCCTCTATAACTGTCCTCTCCTGCTCTCTCTCTCTCCAGCCCCTCTATAACTGTCCTCTCCTGCTCTCTCTCTCTCCAGCCCCTCTATAACTGTCCTCTCCTGCTCTCTCTCTCTCCAGCCCCTCTATAACTGTCCTCTCCTGCTCTCTCTCTCTCCAGCCCCTCTATAACTGTCCTCTCCTGCTCTCTCTCTCTCCAGCCCCTCTATAACTGTCCTCTCCTGCTCTCTCTCTCTCCAGCCCCTCTATAACTGTCCTCTCCTGCTCTCTCTCTCTCCAGCCCCTCTATAACTGTCCTCTCCTGCTCTCTCTCTCTCCAGCCCCTCTATAACTGTCCTCTCCTGCTCTCTCTCTCTCCAGCCCCTCTATAACTGTCCTCTCCTGCTCTCTCTCTCTCCAGCCCCTCTATAACTGTCCTCTCCTGCTCTCTCTCTCTCCAGCCCCTCTATAACTGTCCTCTCCTGCTCTCTCTCTCTCCAGCCCCTCTATAACTGTCCTCTCCTGCTCTCTCTCTCTCCAGCCCCTCTATAACTGTCCTCTCCTGCTCTCTCTCTCTCCAGCCCCTCTATAACTGTCCTCTCCTGCTCTCTCTCTCTCCAGCCCCTCTATAACTGTCCTCTCCTGCTCTCTCTCTCTCCAGCCCCTCTATAACTGTCCTCTCCTGCTCTCTCTCTCTCCAGCCCCTCTATAACTGTCCTCTCCTGCTCTCTCTCTCTCCAGCCCCCCCTCTATAACTGTCCTCTCCTGCTCTCTCTCTCTCCAGCCCCTCTATAACTGTCCTCTCCTGCTCTCTCTCTCTCCAGCCCCTCTATAACTGTCCTCTCCTGCTCTCTCTCTCTCCAGCCCCTCTATAACTGTCCTCTCCTGCTCTCTCTCTCTCCAGCCCCTCTATAACTGTCCTCTCCTGCTCTCTCTCTCTCCAGCCCCTCTATAACTGTCCTCTCCTGCTCTCTCTCTCTCCAGCCCCTCTATAACTGTCCTCTCCTGCTCTCTCTCTCCAGCCCCTCTATAACTGTCCTCTCCTGCTCTCTCTCTCTCCAGCCCCTCTATAACTGTCCTCTCCTGCTCTCTCTCTCTCCAGCCCCTCTATAACTGTCCTCTCCTGCTCTCTCTCTCTCCAGCCCCTCTATAACTGTCCTCTCCTGCTCTCTCTCTCCAGCCCCTCTATAACTGTCCTCTCCTGCTCTCTCTCTCTCCAGCCCCTCTATAACTGTCCTCTCCTGCTCTCTCTCTCTCCAGCCCCTCTATAACTGTCCTCTCCTGCTCTCTCTCTCTCCAGCCCCTCTATAACTGTCCTCTCCTGCTCTCTCTCTCTCCAGCCCCTCTATAACTGTCCTCTCCTGCTCTCTCTCTCTCCAGCCCCTCTATAACTGTCCTCTCCTGATCTCTCTCTCTCTCCAGCCCCTCTATAACTGTCCTCTCCTGCTCTCTCTCTCTCCAGCCCCTCTATAACTGTCCTCTCCTGCTCTCTCTCTCTCCAGCCCCTCCTCTATAACTGTCCTCTCCTGCTCTCTCTCTCTCCAGCCCCTCTATAACTGTCCTCTCCTGCTCTCTCTCTCCAGCCCCTCTATAACTGTCCTCTCCTGCTCTCTCTCTCCAGCCCCTCTATAACTGTCCTCTCCTGCTCTCTCTCTCTCCAGCCCCTCTATAACTGTCCTCTCCTGCTCTCTCTCTCCAGCCCCTCTATAACTGTCCTCTCCTGCTCTCTCTCTCCAGCCCCTCTATAACTGTCCTCTCCTGCTCTCTCTCTCTCCAGCCCCTCTATAACTGTCCTCTCCTGCTCTCTCTCTCCAGCTCCTCTATAACTGTCCTCTCCTGCTCTCTCTCTCTCCAGCCCCTCTATAACTGTCCTCTCCTGCTCTCTCTCTCTCCAGCCCCCCTCTATAACTGTCCTCTCCTGCTCTCTCTCTCTCCAGCCCCTCTATAACTGTCCTCTCCTGCTCTCTCTCTCCCCAGCCCCCCCTCTATAACTGTCCTCTCCTGCTCTCTCTCTCTCCAGCTCCTCTATAACTGTCCTCTCCTGCTCTCTCTCTCCCCAGCCCCTCTATAACTGTCCTCTCCTGCTCTCTCTCTCCCCAGCCCCCCCTCTATAACTGTCCTCTCCTGCTCTCTCTCTCTCCAGCCCCTCTATAACTGTCCTCTCCTGCTCTCTCTCTCTCCAGCCCCTCTATAACTGTCCTCTCCTGCTCTCTCTCTCTCCAGCCCCTCTATAACTGTCCTCTCCTGCTCTCTCTCTCTCCAGCCCCTCTATAACTGTCCTCTCCTGCTCTCTCTCTCTCCAGCCCCTCTATAACTGTCCTCTCCTGCTCTCTCTCTCTCTCTCCAGCCCCTCTATAACTGTCCTCTCCTGCTCTCTCTCTCTCCAGCCCCTCTATAACTGTCCTCTCCTGCTCTCTCTCTCTCCAGCCCCTCTATAACTGTCCTCTCCTGCTCTCTCTCTCCAGCCCCTCTATAACTGTCCTCTCCTGCTCTCTCTCTCTCTCTCCAGCCCCTCTATAACTGTCCTCTCCTGCTCTCTCTCTCCAGCCCCTCTATAACTGTCCTCTCCTGCTCTCTCTATCCAGCCCCTCTATAACTGTCCTCTCCTGCTCTCTCTCTCACTCCAGCCCCCCCTCTATAACTGTCCTCTCCTGCTCTCTCTCTCTCTCCAGCCCCCCCTCTA
>NW_028173174.1:0-7500 GCF_963971535.1 Notolepis coatsorum | reverse complement strand
AGAAGTCTGTGTGTTTTCCCTCAATCCTCACAGCACATGTGTTGTTGGTGTACATTGACTTTATGAGGTCGTAGGTTTTCCCTCCAATGCCACTATCTAACAGTTTGTACAGCAGACCCTCGTGCCAAATTGAGTCAAATGCTTTTTGGAAGTCAACGAAACAGGAGTATACTTTGCTTTTATTTTTATTTATTTGGTTGTCGATTAGGGTGCTGAGGGTGAGAATGTGGTCTGTTGTACGGTGATTTGGTAGGAAGCCAATCTGTGATTTGCTCAAGGTATTGTTGTTTGTGAGGAAATGTGTGAGTCTGTGGTTAATGATCATACAGAGGATTTTTCCAAGGTTGCTGTTGACACAGATCCCACGGTAATTGTTTGGGTCATATTTGTCTCCCTTTTTGTGGAGCGGTGTTATGAGTCCTTGGTTCCAGATATTGGGGAAGATCCCGGAGCTAAGGACAATGTTAAGGAGTTTTAGTATAGCCAATTGGAATTTGGAGTCTGTGAATATGATCATTTCATTTAGGATACCATCCGCTCCGCAGGCCTTCTTGATTTTAAGTGATTTTATTTTGTCCTGTAGTTCTTGTAGTGTAATTGGGGAGTCTAGCGGGTTCTGGTAGTCTTTTATGGTTGACTCCAGGCTTTGTAGTTTGTCTTGTATGTGTTTTTGCTGTTCATTTTTTTGTATTGGGCTAAAGAGATTGGAGAAGTGGTTTACCCATACATCTCCATTTTGGATGGGTAGCTCCTCGTGGTGTTGTTTGTTTATTTTGTTCCAGTTTTCCCAGAAGTTGTTTGTTTTTATAGATTCCTCTATATCTTGTAGCTGGTTTCTAACATGTTGGTCTCTTTTTTTTCTGACTGTGTTTTTGTAATGTTTCAGTGTTTCACTGTATTGGAGACGTGTGTTCTGGTTGTCTGGGTCTCTGTGTTTTTGGTTTGATAGGTTCCTTAATATCTTCCTGAGATTTTTACAATCATTATCATACCATTTGTCATGCGTATTTTTATTTCTATTTTTCCTCGCTTTCCTATTTGAGGCCTTTAGGTTGGATAAGGAAGCTGTAAGGTCAAATATGTTATTGATGTTTTCTACCGCCCCGTTTACACTTTTGCTGTTGTGTTGGAAGTTTTTTTCTAGGAATTGGTCTAATTTGGATTGGACTTTTTGTAGCTTGATAGCGGATTGGAATGCTTCCATACTACTTTCTTTCCATTTGTAGTGTTTTTTAATAGTGTGTAGTTTGTTTGGTTTTGGTATTTCCTGGTTGTGTGTTGATCTATTCAGGTAGATAGTGGTTTTGCTGTGGTCTGACAGGGGTGTTTGCTGGCTGACTGTGAACGCTCTGAGAGACTCTAGGCTGAGGTCCGTGATAAAATAGTCTACTGTACTGTTACCCAGAGATGAGCTATATGTGTACCTACCATAAGTGTCCCCTCGGAGCCTACCGTTAACTATGTACAGTCCCAGCGAGCGACAGAGCAGTATAAGTTATGACCCATGTTTATTTGTTGTTTGGTCATAGTTATTTCTGGGGGGGCATATTTGGGAGGGGATGTTTCCCACCTCCTGGTAGGTGTTTGTCTCCCTGTGTGCTGAGAGTGTCAGGTTCTCGTCCTGTCCTGGCATTGAGGTCCCCACAGACTATAATGTGCCCGTAAGCCTGGAACTGGTTGATTTCGTCTTGTAGGATTAGGAACATGTCTTCCTTGTAGTATGGGGATTCAATTGGGGGGATGTAGGTGGCACACAGGTAGATATCTTTCTCGGTTGATGTAAGTTCCTTATTTATTTTTAACCAGATGAAAAAAACTCCGGTTTTGATTAGCTTTATGGAGTGGGTTAGTTCAGATTTGTACCATATTAGCATGCCTCCAGAGTCTCTCCCTGTTTGACCCCTGTTAGCTTGGTGGATGGTACCAGTAGCTCTCTGTAGTTTGCAGGACAGCCAGTAGGACTGTTTCCTCTGTGCCATGTTTCTTGTAGGACCATGATGTCTGTGTTTGACATTTCTGTGGTAAAGTATGGGTTTCTGCTCTTTGTTCCAAGGGCAGTTGACCTCAGACCTCTCTCTCTCTCTCTCTGCCCCTCTCTCTCTCTCTCTCTTTCTCTCTCTCTCTCTCTCTCTCTCTCTCTCTCTCTCTCTCTCTCTCTCTCTCTCTCTCTCTCTCTCTCTCTCTCTCTCTCTCTCTCTCTCTCTCCCCCCCCCCACCTGCCAGAAACTGAGTATCATCTGTGTCTTTGTGTCGTCCCTCTCTCCCTCGCTCTCTCCACCGTCTCCCTTGTAGCCCGCTGGCCGCTACAGGGAGACACTCTGAGTGTTTTCTGACCTCTGAGTCTCCAGTCTCTCCGCGGCTCGAGGAGAATGAACGGACTATTAATAGATCACTGCCGGCCTCGCCCGAGGTCCGCGCAGCTGTGGTCCCGTGAACAAGGCCTTCTGATCCACCGACTACTACTGCAACCCTGGTGCGTATCATGGCCCACTTCTGAACAAGCGACTCTATAACTCTCTCTCCGTCGCTCTCGCCTCTCAGCTCTCGCTCTGCGCTCCTCGCTCTCTCTCTCTCTCTCTCGCTCTCGCTCTCGGTCTCTCGCGCTCTCTCTCTCTCTCTCTCTCTCTCTCTCTCTCTCTCGCTCTCGCTCTCTCGCTCTCGCTCTCTCGCTCTCTCTCTCTCTCTCTCTCTCTCTCTCTCGCTCTCTCTCTCTCTCTCTCTCTCTCTCTCTCTCTCTCTCTCTCTCTCTCCTCGCTCTCTCTCTCTCTCTCTCTCTCTCTCTCTCTCTCTCTCTCTCTCTCTCTCGCGCTCTCTTACTCTCTTCCCTTCTCAAGTGACGAGGTGAGAGGATCGGAGAAGAGTCGCCCACTATCGCCGTGTTGAATCCACTCACAGTGCCCCCCCCCCCCAGCGAGCAGACAGCATCTCTGCGGGGTGAGAGTTCATGTTCGTACAAAGGATCGGACTGTGAGAACCACAGAGCACGGTAGGTATAGCCAGGGCCGCCTCAGGGGGTGTGCGAGCAGTGCGGTCGCACAGGGCCTCGCGGGAAGGGGGGCCTCGCAAAAAAAAAAAAAAAAAAAAAAAAAAAAAATTATTTTTTTTATTATTTTTTATTATTTTTTTTTTATTTTTTTTTTATTTTTTTTGCGAGCCCCCTTCCGCGAGGCCCTTTTTCATCATCACAGACCTAAATCTAGTTTTGCTTATATGCTTATATATTTCACATCTAGACACAGTCTTGTAGAATGACTTGTTTCTGGTTCTGCACCTTGGGTCACTATTGGAGCTCTGGTGCTCTGCAGCAGGCATTGGTTTCAATGAAGGGAGGGGTTACACTATTCTAAAGCGTCTGACTATTCCGCGCGGCGCGCGTGCACCGTGCAGCATTGTAGTTTATCCGAGCCAAGGTGAAGAGGACATCGTTCGGCAGATGGACTGAAGATGAAAGTTGTTGCATGTTAGACAGTTCAGTCAGGCTAGCCATTCCCGGCTAAAGACAGGGACAGCTAGTTAGCTTTAGCTACGTTATAATATTGAGTGCTATCCGTGTGGTTCAGTCGGGATAGCCATGATGCTGTCGCCGGCTAGTAGCTAGCTTAGCTAACGGCTAACTAACGAGCGAGCGAGGCGAGGCGAGTGGATGTCTTTTCAAAAGAAGCAATACGCCGAAAGGTGTCCAGTCTGCGGAAAGTACTCGAAGAAGAAGAAGAAGAAATTACACTGTGGGCCAAGAAAGTGTCCTTCCACGTTGATACTGCGTTATGGTGAGTGACCGTGAGTCAACATATGATTTATATACCCGCCGTGGATCTGTCTTTCTCTCTCTGGAGCCTGGTCGACTAGTTAAAGCTACTGTAGCTAACGCTAACGGTGTGTGCCTGGTGCTCGTGGTGAGAGCACCTGGCTGTATGCAGCTACATAGAGCCACGTGCCTGATTGAGCTAACTGTTAGCCAGACGCCATGTGTGGCTGGCTGGCTGGCTGTCGGCCCACCACGTCCTCCCCACACCCAGTCTCCTCGGCCGGAGCCGTGGCCCCCCGTACTATACAGGAGGGAGGGTGGGGGAGCGAAGGTGGAGGGAGGCGCGCTGAGGCCTTTCGTCAACGTGGAGACCTGTGTTGCGGCCTTTCGACCTGCGCCCTCGTGCAGGTAACTAAGATTAATGAAAATGTCATGACATTACCACCACTCTTACTTCCTTCCCCTCCCGAATGTTTTGTAATAACGATGTTTTTTTCCAGGCAAAACATATGCTACTTCACAACATTTGGAGATACGACTTGCTGCTGTGTGTGAATGGTGTAGCTTGTGTAGCTTGTGTAGCTTGTGTAGCGTTGGGCCATTGGCCAAAGCTGTGTGTGGCCTGGTGTCACAGAGTACCTGGCTAGCCTATTTAGCTGATGTCGGCCATTGGCTCCTTGCTTTGGTTTCTCTGTATACCTGCTCTTCTTGTTGGATTTAAGTGTTGATCTTTGTCCTTTTGAATCTGTCATACATGCTCTAGTCTCTAACACACACACACATGACAAACACACATGTTCTCTCTCTCTCTCTCTCTCTCTTTTTCTAACACACACAGTCTGCCTATGGCGGCCTTTCTCGATGGCTAGGCTGTGCTCAAGGATCTTCAGTCACAGTGCTCAGGTATTCTGCCACTGTGTACTCTCTGTTTAGGGCCAAATAGCATTTCAATTTCTTTCCAATGTGTCTCTCTCTCTCTCTCTCTCTCTTTTGATCTTTGTCCTTTTGAATCTGTCATACATGCTCTAGTCTCTCTCTAACACACACACACATGACAAACACATGTTCTCTCTCTCTCTCTCTCTGTACACTGTATATTGACTGTAGAACGGGAGCTCTCTTTCGCTCTCTCTTTTGCTATATGTTGACTGTATCATGCCCCGCCTCGGGCAGCGCTATTATTTAAGAATATGTTGACTGTATATATAAAAAAAAAAAAAAAAAAAAAATATATATATATATATATATATTATATAATTTTTTTTTTTTTTTTTTTTTTACCTTTGGGGGGGGGGGGGGGGGGGGCCTCGCGTTAAATCTCGCACAGGGCCTCGCATTTCTCCCAGGTGGCCCTGGGTATAGCAGTATAGTACTCTTCTGGTATAGGTTAGAGAAATACAAGAAAAAGAAGGGAGGATAGGAAGCATGTTAGGCAGCATAGGAATGGGTGATAGACACACACACACACACACACACACACACGCAAATATACACACACACAGCCACATATAACCAAATGCACAATTATCTGCACAGTTTATAAATTATATTCAAGTGTTCTAAATAATAGATTAAATAAATACTTAGAATATAATGAAATGTTGGGGTATGAGCAGAATGGGTTTAGGGCTAAGAGAGCTTGTATTGATCATGTTTTTGTTTTATCATCGGTGGTGAGAGACAGATTGGACGAGGGCAAGAATACATTTGTTTGTTTTGTTGACTTTAAAAAAAGCCTTTGACTGGATTAATAGAGAGCTTTTGGATTATAAATTAATTTGTTCTGGTATTGATGGGTCTATTTTATAAGGCTATCAAAAGCCTGTATAAGGCCCCATCTGCCTGTATGCAGCTGGAACGAGTCAGGACCGGCTGGTTCCCCATTCGCTGTAAAACAGGGAGATGTGCTTTCTCCCACTTTGTTCGCCTTATGTTAATGACCTGGCGCAAGAAATCAAGCAAGCCATCTTGGTATTCCAATAGATAATATAATCCTAAGTATTTTATTGTACGCTGATGATATTGTTCTGTTTGCAGAAAATGAAGCAAATTTACAAAACATGTTGAATATTATGAGTTCTTATAGGTGCATGAAATGGAGACTTGCGATTAACGGTGAAAAATACACAGACTATGCACTTCAGGAGAAAAAACATGAACAGCAGAGTAACCAATTTGGACCAACGCCCCTGATTTACACACATTCTTATAAATATTTCTTGGTTTCATTTTTAATGAGTACATGAGCTTCATAGAAGGTAGGAAAATACTGTCTGAGTCAGCAGGAAGGGCGCTAGGGGGCGTGTTGAGTAAAATGAAAGTGTGTCATGTATGTCATATATGTTATGATGAATTGGAAAATGGGGGACCCTGATGTAAACAAGACGAAAGTCTTTCTCTGGTCTGCATCCCCTTAACAATTGTATGTATTGAGCTGTACTGTACTGTACCCATTCTGCAATCTGTTAATAAACTTTTCAATCAATCAATCAATGCACTGACCTTGGGGTTTTCAACATTTACACAATTATTTGATTCAATGGTGGGTTCTGTTTTATTTTATGCTGCTGGAGTTTGGGGTTTTGATGATGCACCTGAATGTAATGCGATCCAGAACCGTGCCATGAGATACTTCTTAGGAGACCATAAATACACACCAAAAGGGGCTTATAGAAGGGGACATGGGGTGGGACTCTTGCTTGGTCAAGCAAAAAGGTGAAATGGTGAGGTGTATGGAACCGCCTGTCCAGCTGCCAAATGACAGGGTGACAAAAAAGATATTTAACTGGGACAGAGCACACGGTCATCGCTGGTCAAGAGAGATGTCCATGATTTTTTCTTCTGCTGACTTAAGTATGATTTTTTATGAACAATCTGCAGTGTAAGGTTCACATAATTAAAACAAAATGATCAATAATCCATCAGGATAAGTGAAAGGTGGAGATATGGAAAAAACCTAAACTTAGAAAATATGTTGTAATTAAAAATGAGTATTTACTGAACCTTATGTAATGTTAAACTTAAAGAGAAGACGGAGGTCTCTGTGTGCCCAGTTGAGGTCTGGCACCCTGCCATTGTCTGTGGAAGTGGGTAGATTCCAAGGTACACCCTGAGGAGGAGCGGTTGTGTGTTCTCTGTGATCTGGGAGTGGTGGAGGATGAATATCATTTAGTTTTTAACCGCTTTGAGGAGGGCTTTATTTGAGAAAATTCTAATTGTAAATCCGGATTTGTTTTGGCAGACTGAGAGCTGTATGTTGAGTTGTTTTTTTGTGGAGGACATCTTCAGTTTTGCAGGATTTTGGAGAAAGCGTGGCACTTGAGACAAAACACACTATATCCTATAAAATTGTATATGAATTCCTCTTGTTTCTTTGTTTACATACATCGCTTACAGCTTGTGTTTTATTACGTTTTATTGTATTTTCTTTTTCTGTGGCCATCTTGGTCTATAGGCCTATTATGTCATAATTTGTCAAGGTATACTATTATATACTTATGGTTTATGTGTCTTGTAAGCCCATAATAGGGCTGGGCATACACCTGTATGTAAGACACGAAAAAAAAAAAAACATCAACTCAAAATCAAATCAAATTATCTGGTGGAGATAATAATAACAAATATAAACAAATAAATCCAATTAAATTAAATCCATCTTGCAAAATGCTCACTCCAATCCTGAACATGTGTGCACAGAGATGACCAAATGAAACCCGTCTTAATTCCGTGGGGGGGGTGTCACAAGGGGCCTCTGA